>NC_142495.1:12994997-13234997 GCF_965113065.1 Corylus avellana | reverse complement strand
TGAGATATATGCAGAATCCAAATTTGAATCCAATCCGATTTTGACTTCAATTTGAGAAATTCCGATTTAATCTTTTCCTTTATTTGATTAAACTTAACCACATCATATAGGTCATCTATTATGATTGATTAAGCTTAACCATATCTTCTAGGTCTTCCCAATTTGCCCTTTAAGCTTGGAACGTTTCCGGAAACGCTTTCTTTTCTTCCATGACCTATAAAACAAAGAAAATACAAAAAGAAAATAAAATTGCACAATCTAACAAAACTAAGGATTTAACAAATATAAATTAAGGGGCTAAAATACATATATTTTAGCACTTATTACACCCCCAAACTTACATATTGCTAGTCCCTTACGAAACTAAAACAAAAGGAAAAACAAAAAACAAAAAGATAAATCCTTCTTTCGTGGGATGTACGATTGCATTTAGCATATACAACAAGCCTTTTAAACCTCTAGGCATTCCCTAGG
Organism: Corylus avellana; assembly: GCF_965113065.1. Lineage (NCBI taxonomy): Eukaryota > Viridiplantae > Streptophyta > Magnoliopsida > Fagales > Betulaceae > Corylus > Corylus avellana. Next base: position 13,234,523 of record NC_142495.1, on the reverse strand, counting down.
AAGTGAAGTCTCGTGAACGTTTTCCAGAAATGTTACCCACAAATATTATGCACAGTTCATGTTATCCAAAAATTAAGGTATCACTCAAAACCATGATTCTCATTCATTAGCAAGCTTAAAAAAATAAACTCCATCTTCACAATGAGTTGAAATTTTAAAATTTAATAATTTACAAAAGACATGCTAAGGCATCACAAGTTCGAAACAGTGTAAAGTGAACTAGCACATAAATATGAAGCTTCCAATTATTTTTAATGTGCAATGTCTCAATATCTCAAAGTTCACTGAAATTCCTATTATAATGAACAACACTGGCATATTTTTCTTTTCTTTTTTCTTTTTTTTCTTTTAATCTTTTTCTTCGTCAGCTTGTGCAATGTTTGGTTCCTTTAAGCTTCTAATTGACCCATGTAACGAGTGTTAAGTCAATGACTCCAAAACCAGATGGTTTTAGGGCATTAGGTGTAGAAACACCCCTAGGACTTACTAACTCGAGTAAAAAAGGCTATGAAACCAAACTAACCATGACATTAACCAAATCAAAATTCTTTATCTTTTGACGTGGACACTCAATGCTTTGAGGCAAGAGGTCCAGTTACTTAGTAAAAAGCTTATCAATGATCATATATATATATATATATATATATATATATATATATTCTCTTTTTATCACATATATAAATGCCAAAGTATCCATCTAATAAATCATCTAATTTCACCCAAGACATAGAAACACACACATCAGACTTCATGTCATACCCCACAAATTATGTGCTAATGTACTTGTGTAAGATTAGATCAAACATGTGAATTTTCAACTGTCCTAAGCAAGTAATCAAACTGAAAAACTCAACTATCAGATCATGTGTTCAAAATTTTAAGCTCACCAATGAAATCAAATCACAATTTTTAAGATATTATGCATTTTTTTTTTTCTTTTCACAAACATCAAAAATAAAAATACAATAAAACTGGGACATTTTTTTTTTCTTTTCACAAAAAATAAAAATAAAAATAAAATGAAACTAGGACAAAGTGTGTGTAAAGTGTCTCCCATACCCCCAAACTTAAATTACACATTGTCCCCAATGTGTCTATAACATGGAAAGAATTTATCGGGATATGGATAAAATTGTCTGGAATAGCATGGCTCATAACACACCCCCAAACTTAAACTGAAGCACATTTGTCCCTGCAAAATAAAACACTAAACAAATAAAAAGGAAACAAAAATAAGACTAAAGACAAAAATAAATTGAAAAACAAATAGAAAAATAATAGGATAAACTATGGGGTGCGTCCTATGAGCGCTAAGTTTAACATCTTCAGCCAAACTGTACAGTAGTTTCAGTATTACTGGATGGTGGTGCGCTCAATCGCACTGCCACATAGTAGCTCAAAGTTGTTAAAAAAAACAGAGAAAAATTAAAACCACAAAAATAAAAAATAATAAAAACTAACAGACTTTAAAAACAGAAACATAAAACAAAAGGCAAAATAAAAGCAAAGAGAAAACAAAAACAAAAAAAATAATAATACAAATGAAAAATAAAAGCAAAATTGAAATCAGCAGCTTCAGTACTGCTGTCTGGCTGTGCGCTCGAACAAACAAACAAACACGTTTTCCCACAATGTATAATGGGTGGTTCCAAATCGTGAAACCATGCCAGCAATTAATTAACTCCTGTGTAGTTAGAACTCCTCTATCTGAATTACATTTATCTTTGTCTTGGGACTTTGATCCACAAGCTACTCCTTGTTCAGGCATGCACAAGGACATGAAACCAAAATAATCAAGTAATCAACTGTAAGGAAAGTGCATGGAACTGAGTCTGATCAATTTCTATGGAGAGTATTATCATATTATCTGTAAAGAAATAAAAACACTGATAGATTTCAGATAGACTACTGTTCTAAACGGGAAAGCAAAATTTGACTAGAAGCCCGATGTTGATGAAGGCAGCAGAAGGAAGAACACCAATAAAGAAACTTGCAACTATAATTCACTCTTGATAAGTAAATTGTAGGTACGATTCATGAAATCCAAAAAAAATCTCTTAAAAAAAGGTAGAATTAAAATGTTCCTGGACAAATATGAATGTTGGCTGCAAGATGATCGCCAATGATTGTCTGATGGAATGAAGAACCTTGATTGAAAACTTGAGGTCTAGAAGTAATTACGCTGTACTATTATGCCAAGTAATGGGAAATAATTCAAGAGTGAGCAGAAAACAGATATTCTGAAATATATACTCTAATTTCATCTAACTGTAATCGACTCTAAGCAGATAATGTCCACCCATTGCATTGGTTAGGATGTAGAGACCTCTAGAACTAGAGAGAAATCTAATTAGCAACCCATACTTTAATGCAAGATGTGGTCAATAATTACCACTTCTTTCACTCATTGTTTCTCCATATCCATCCCACCAAAGAATATAATGGAACTGCAAGAATGATCATATGCCTTGGGCTCCATTGTATCAGATCCCTCTCGCTAGGATGTATCTTGATAGAATACAACCACTCAAAGAATGCGAGAACTAACTCTGTCTCCCAATCCTGGACTGGTTGCATAAAAAGGACATTCCACTCAATAACCCCATCATTTCATTGAAAGTTATTAGCCACCCATGCATCTTTGTGTCTAGCCATAGCGAATAAGGTCGGAAAGCCATGCTTCAACGGTCTATCATCACACCAAGGATAATGCCAAAACCTTACGTTAGCTCCAACCCCCACCTCAAACTGAACAAAATTGGAAAACATGTCCCACCCCCTTCTAATATGTTTCCACACAGCCACTCCATATGTCCCCATAGCCTCCTTCGAACCCCACCCACCCCTCAAATTCTCATATTTTCCTGCGATTACTAGTTTCCATATGGCCTCACTCTCCACAGCATACCGCCTCAACCACTTCCCCAATAAAGCTTTACTATATTGAAGCAACTTCAGAACACCTAGCCCTGCCGTTTGTATCGGCCTGCAAATCTGCTTCCAATTTACTAATTGGAGCTTTACCTCATCCCCCATGCCACCCCAGAGGAAATCCCTTTGGAGTTTCTTGAGTTTATTAGCCACTCCCACTGGAATAGGAAATAAAGATAAGTAAAATAGCGGAAGATTAGACAATGTACTTTTAAGTAGAGTTAAACATCCCCCCTTTGACAAATACAGTTTCTTCCAACCAGCCAACTGATGCTCCATTTGCTCAATAACACCATTCCATAAACGTGTCCTTATCCAATGCACCCAGTGGCAAACCCAAATACTTTGCAGGCAAAGTGGCAACTTGACACCCAAGATTATTAGCCAAATCGTCGACATTTTCCATCACTCCGATAGCAACAAGTTCGGATTTATTATATATTTTGTACCCAAAGCCTGCTAGTCAGTAGTTGGGTATAGGGGGTTGGTAAACTTGGAATACATGACTGGACTGACCATGATTTATTATATATTTTGCATATAAGGATTTTCCTTTTTTAGTTTTTAGGGTTTTCATACCCAAGGCCTCTATTCCCTTTTAGACCTCTCAATCTCACAATCATAGTGACAGAAATGGCTGCCAAAAACAATATCAAAGATTGTACCGACAAACCTGGATCTGCCACGCAAGTCCTGTATTTTTTTTTCTTCTCTCAACCATCCTTGCCAATCTCCAACACCCACAGCAACAACAATAACAACAAACCCCCTTCTCCTTCTCCTCCAAGACCCTCACATTGTCCATGCTTGAAGAACTTCTACTCTTTTGACCAGAACCAAAACAGCTCACTCTCAGGGCCTCATTTCCTTTGACAAAATGTTGTCGATCGCACACAAGGGAAGCTTCTCCCAGCCAAAGGAGCTTGGTGACAAGATGGTGGATGAGGTCTGGGAGGAGATCATGGGTGGGATTGTGAATCAAAGGCAGACAGGTATAGGGGAAGCCTGCTAGTAGTACCCAAAGCCCAATTTTTTGGTTAACTACAAAACCCTTTGATGTGTGTGGATCAAATCACAACTCCTCCCCCGTAATTAAGGATTGGAGGGTTAGGTCACAGGCTCAATCTTGTATGGATTTTGCGAGTACAATTCATATAAATAGAGAAAAATTCTTTTATAATGTTTCATAGAAGTATTGATTGAAGTGGTGATTCAGAACTGATATATCAATTAGATAAGCTACTTAACTTTAACTGGGACATCCAGGTTAATTTGAATCAGCATTATAAAAGTTGACCAGTTCTTACCATTATTCTGCTGTCCTTTGAAAGCTTATTTGATGTTTATTTGCTTATTCCCCTAAAGAGAGCCAATCAGATGCTTTGTTCCAACCCTCTTTGAATTGCTGACACAGCAATTTATAGGAAATCTAAGGGATTGATTGCATCGAACTCTATTAGTCTCACATTTATTTAACAGTATGCAGTCACAATCTTTTGTTTAAAGGCATAATGGAGTTTGAGAGATAAAGTTGGAGTTCCCAGGTTGAGCTTATTGATGCCAAGTCACCAATATGCAAAGAGTGTAGAGGAAGTGGCTGTTTCAAATTATAGTTTATTAATCGAATAAGTGGAACTCATTTTCAATGAAGGATACCGAGCATGAAATGACTGTGTGCTTATCAGATCGCCCTCTTAACTTCTCTAAGAAGCACTGGAAACAAATAAAACAATGATGCATTTCGGTTTTTCAATTTCTTTGAAATATAGAAAGCCTATTCAAAACTCTCTTGCTTTCTTGTATGCTTCTTGATTATTCGAAACACAAGGCAAAAGAAAGTGAATTCTTAAAATTTTATCCCAAAAGTCTGGTTTTATAATGTTGATTAAACAATGAACAGAGATGGTTGACCAAATTGATAGAATTATTGTTTTCTAGAATCAAATTGAGTGACTTCCGAACAATCACTCAGCTAACAAAACAGCGAAAGACTGGCACTATATTTAGTACTTATACACTGCTGTAACTCCTATATGCAGACCATCTTAATCTCTTCTCCAACAGGTCTATACGAATCTCAAAGACAATAGGCCACATATAGTCAATACTGGATGGGCTATGTTGGCCCTCATTGATGCCGGACAGGTACATCTGGAGATCAATCATCTTCTCCCCCCCACCTTCCTGTTTTTCAATGTGGTGCAAATCAAATCATTACAATGGATTTAGCATTTGGTGGCTACTCTGTTCAAACTTGTATTGTGAATCTCTTATATAAATGTGTGTGTGTCTATATATATATATATATCGAAGAATGCTTGACTCCCAATTGAACTAATGCCATGGGAAATTTGGAAATGTTTCAAATATTCATTCACTCCATGTGAATTCTTTGATTTTGATGTAAGCATTTCTGTTATTTTACCAAATTGTCTTGCATAAAAAAAAAAAAATCATCCATCACCATGCTTCTCAGTTTAAAATCTAAAGCAACCATAGATTCTGCTTGACTGCATTGCCAGTTTTCTTAAATAAAAAATGGCGAAACAACAAATCAAGCCAGCTTTATTTTCTTTTGTTCTTTGTTTGTTTTCCATCGGAGATCTGTTGCATGTAGAAGGGAGCCTCATTCCTTTTTCTTCTCAAATATAAATGACGGAATAAGTTTGGATAGTTCTTGCATCTCAGAAGTGGATAAAATATAGTTGAGCTGGGTTTGCCAATCAAAAGAGCTACTGGTTAAAGAAGTGTTTGGGGTGTATGACAAGTATGGTGGCATGAAATAAGTTGCTAATCCACTGTGCTTAACTTTGGTGCTTTTCTGTAAAACTCTATCTACTTCTGTATCTTGTTTCAAGCCTGAATATTTGTATTTGATCTTTTCCCCTCTTTTTGAAAGGCTGAGAGAGATCCAACCCCGTTGCACCGTGCAGCAAGAATACTAATAAATTCTCAAATGGAGAATGGCGATTTTCCTCAAGAGGTAAACCTACACATTCTTTTTTCTGTTTTTCACTTTTTTTTATTTCCATCAAAGAGTTGCATATATTTATTAATGTGCATTATCTGAGAAAAGACAGTAACAGGCCAACAGTCCATTTATATGGCTCTAAAAGTGCACTTCCGATTAGGTAAATTGGATGAAGAAGCACAATGCACCAAGAGAAACACATGTGAAAAATAGAAAATATTGTTAGCATATTGTTACTGGGGATTGTTGGACGGCTGAAATGGAGACATAATTGTTTTAGATATCTGGGTATCAGTAGACTTCATAACATAGCTTAATTGTAGTCACTTGTCTTGTTTGCCTCACGTATTTAGACCACAGAGCATATAATCGTTTAGAAACCATGTTTCACTGGAATATGGCTAAGAAAGTTTTCTACCTATATATATATATATATAATTTGTACATTTTGTCATACAGGAGATTATGGGAGTTTTCAACAAGAATTGTATGATCAGCTATTCTGCATACCGAAACATTTTTCCTATCTGGGCCCTAGGAGAATATCGTTGTCAAGTATTGAAGGCCGTCTGAACGATGTCATTCTTACTATTGCTTTCAATGGGTATTTTTCTAAATCCTGTGTGTTTGTGGCTATTATTGATTCAAGGTCTCTTATATTGTTGAGGCTGTGTAAGTCAAACTGTTTCTTGTTTGATATCTAATGAATATTATGTTACTTTCTTCAGGTTTTCTTCAAGGCACAACCGTTTGAGTTTCTATGTTGCCTATGCACCCTAATCCTTCTATGTGAACAAGATCCAGGAGTATTTTGATAGCAGGGCCTGATACCAATGTTGCTTAAACCACCAATTTTCTTTAACTACCATATGCTGCTTGCTGGAAGGGAACACAAAAGGTCTAGTACCAAGCTTTCAAGGGCATGCCTTGTATCCTTTAGACTCTTTGGCATTTATCCTTTTCATTGCCTTTTCACCAAGTATGGTAACTTCAAATATTGATCAATATGGTTTATACTCGTTAAGAATATTACAGCGCCGGTAAAGAGTAAATTGCGATAAAAAAAATATTTTTTTAAAAAATAAATAATAATAATAAAAAAAATAAAAGAAGAAGAAGAGTTAAATTGCAATGTTCTTAGTCATTGAAAATAAAATAAAAAAGTATGCATCTTAGAGTAATTTTTTTTTTTTTTTTGAATTTTTTTTTTTAGTGGGCAAAATCAACCATCTCTGGCTTTATTTAATCAGTATCAATATCCCCCAAAAAACTTGGAAGCCACCACCATCAAAGTACTACTTTTGCCGCTTTCTAGCCGCAGTCTTTAACGAACTTGTTTGTCATTGCTGTAAAAAGAACACCCAACCAAATACTCTGCTGGTCATTCATAATAAAAATAATTAGGAGAAGATACGCATTTCAGCCATTGTTAGAATATCTAGGATATTCTCTATATTAGGCCTTTATTCTAATTTCTTGTAGTTCTATTCTCTTCCTTATTTAGTTTACGGTTTTTTGTTCATAACACACTTACTTCTATATAAATCGAGACCATTGTAATACATTTAACATACTTCAATAGTAATAGTAAAGATGTAACCCTCTCTTTCTCTCTAATTCTGCTCTCTCTTTCACTTAATATATTCTATTATATATTTCTGCATGGTATTAGAATCACTTTTATATATGGCCTTCAATAAACGTCAAATTATTAAGCCGGCGGGTTTCAAGCCAAGCCAGTCAAATTAACAACCAAGTCCACTGGATTTAGGCCGATTCGACCCATTTCCAACCCAGTCTACTGATTTTGACCTCATCCATTGAGTTTTAGGTCAAGCCAATCCAGTCAATAACTCAGCCCACTATGTTCAATTAAACATCATCCATCAAGTCTAAGGCCTTCGTGGTCCATACAGACAACCCAAATTTGGCCCATTAAATGGTCTTTCTAGGCGTCCACCAGACCAGCACCAATGACCTACCAGGCATCGCAACGCTCTGGCCACCACCATCCATTGGCCATTGTCATCCTTCAACTTCCGCTGTCAATAGCAGCCGACTCTGACAACCTACCACTATATTCCATTAAGGGCATTTTCGGCAGGCCACTGACCACTACGCCAGTAGCCTTCCTCCTAAACTCATAATTAGTTTTTTTTTTTTTTTTTTTTTTCTGCGTTGCAATGTATCTTTTACCATCAGAGCTCACATGCATCTTTGCGCTCCTGACGCACAGGATTGCCATCAGCTTCATAAACGGTTATGAAAGCCTAGCTCACGCTAAGATTTTTGTGTTGTCTGTAACAAATCCAGTTTCAATAAAATAAAAAGTTCCCTTTCTTTTCCAAACTCACGCTTCCACCTTGAGTTTAAAGGAGAGTGTTAGAATATTTAGAATATTCTTTATATTAGGCCCTATTATATTTCTTGCAAGAGTATTCTCTTCCTCATTTAGTCTAATTTTGTTGTTTATCACACATTATCTTCTCTATAAATAGTGACCGTTGTAATACAATTAATATACTTCAATAGTAAATAATAAAACATAAGGATGGTGTTCTACTCCCAAATACAACAGACTCAGTCAATAACGTAATAAAGATTAAAATTTGCACAGCAAAAAATAAATTATTACAACCATAACACAAGAACTTGATTACGAAGTGGAAAACTTTTTGAAAGAATCAAAAGTAAAACCCATTCCGAGCCAGCCAAACTCGTGAAATTAATGAGCTAATATATTGTCACTTTATATTACTCCTCCATTCAAAATATATATATATATATATATATATATATATATATAGATATATATATATATTACTCCTCCTTGGAATATTTCATAGTCGAATCAAAGTCAATATATTCTCACTTTATTCAATACTTCTTACCCTTGAGTACCCAATTTAATTACATGATTACCATTTGCACTCTTGTGAGACTCGATTTCACTATGTACATAAAGTTTTAGTAAATCCCACTAAAACACTTAGGCCCAAGCTTTAGAATAATAATTCCCACTAAAATCTACATCGAGGAGAATATTCCTTATCACTATATTCTAAACAAAGGACTCTGATTCCTTTATGAAGAGGGTGTTCCCACAATGCTACATGTGATCACCCAATGCACCAAGATGTTAGCTATAGGAAGGTCTCAATCCTTGATACATCAAAGTGACCTACACTTTACATCTGAGTTCACGATTTTCTTAAGATTTAGAGTAATTGTTATAAATCATCGTACACATATAATTCGTTAAAACACTATTTAAAAGAATGATGACTCACATGGCCCGTTCGGTGCATCGCATCTCCTTATTCTTACACCATATCAACCTGAAACTCACTTGCTTTACATGATCAAGATAAATTGTTAAGGTTGACATGTTATGGTCTAGATGGAATACCCAGTTCCATTTATGACCACGAACAATGATTTATAAGTTGCAAATACGTATGTACGTATGATTAAGATCTTATGTGTGATAACCCCATAACTCACTCCAAAGTCATATACAATGCAACTTAGGGCTCTCACATCATATATATATATATATATATAAAAGTTGAGTTCTTGCTTGGAGAGGGCCTAGAAATGCGATATGTGTCTTGAACCCTTTTTTTTTTTTTTTTTTTGAGTGAACCGTTTTTTAATGTGTTTGATATACTTAACCGATTTTTCATTATTATGAGATCTTATTTCACAAATTTTCCTTAAGTGGCGGAATTTAATGTAGGATAATTATGGTTTGTCACATCTCTCTCTCTCTCCTTGTAGTGCCCCGGCTTTACCAGGCAAGCTGTAAGTGTAACTATCTGAATTCTCACGTGACATTAATACTTTTTCCTTACTAAATAACACAACGAAAAATCAGTAATAAATTTTTCTTTTCTTTTTATAGCCAACACTCGCTAATAAATATATACGAGAGCTTCTATTACACATCATCATAACATCACAAACTTTATCCATAATACAATGAGTCATATGCGTCATAAATACAGCTAAACTAACCATACTAGATAGCTCTTCAAAAGTAGAAGCCTCTAGGGTAAAAGTCTAATTAGACGTACGGATCCTCAACAACAGTCTTTATAGTGACATCTGTAAAATCATTATGGCTTTACAGGTAGAAGTGTGAGTCTACGGCTCAGTAAGTTCAAGCGAATTGACCATTTTTAATCAGAGCCCTCCTTTATTTGAAAATATATCTCATTACTAGTGTTTACCAAACAGTCATGTATGTGGGGTTTTCACAAATGAGTTTTAATAAACCACGGCTAAATGGTAAACCAAGTGATAGACAATTTGATACATAGTACTAAATCGTAATAATATTTCCTTGCATTTTCTTATTATATAATTAACTTCACATTTTATAATATGAAGCGGTAAAACAGTTCATAACATAATTAGTAAAACATTAGTTAAAAATCATCATAATTTATGTACGTAGCTTTGTGTAACATAACATATCATAACATAACATTTCATAACATACATATCATACCATACATAATATCATAAGTGAATTTAACTTCCACCTATCCCCTAGAGTTTGCTAAGTGTTTCCCTACTTAACCGCAAGGTTGCTAATAATTTATCCCTCTCATAGTTTTGAAGTGTTAAGCGTGTAACCCCGCTTAACCATGAGGCTATTAGGCAACTTTGTTTCCCCCTTCCTAACATCGGGATGTCAAGCACATGATCCCCACCTAACCGCTAGGCTTTACATGCATTCATATATGACATCATATTTTTTCAAGATATTATAATTTTTTTTGCAAATCACATTTCTTTCCAAAATTCAACCTCTTTCAACCACTTTTCATAAACCATTTCATTTGAAAACACATTTTCATTTAACACATATGTAAAAAAACATTTCAAAATATATTTGTACGTGTAATTAAAATAATAGGGCTCAACAAAACATACAAGACATGCTTTTATAAAATAATGTAAGGTCAGTAAGTTTGAACTTGCCGGTTTGAGCTTATATTCCTTAAATGTATTCTCCTTCGTCCGTACACTTTCTGCATTAATATTGTATTTTTCACATTAGCATGTATTTATTTTATTTTACTCCTAAGCCTCATTTTAAATCCTAAGATCCTTAAAATGCATTGAGAAACATTATTTTCATGCTTTTCCCTTTTCCTAAAAATTTGGGCAACATAACGGCATGTTTACAATATCTTGGAATCAATTGGGCATCATAATAACATATCTAAACATCTTAATACTATTTTGGCATCATAACGACTATACAACATTTTTTTTTCATATTTTCATACGGGCATTACTACAACATTAGTATAATATTTAATTAAAATCTCTAGCATTACTGGTATTGTAAGAGGGTGCCGAACCTTAAAGACTGCACTGATGTTGTTATCATGTTTTTCAAAATTATATAAATATAAATATATATATATATATATATATATATATATATATATATATATATATACACACACACACACACACAAAAGCCGAGTTTTGGCTCATAGATTGCATAGAATTGCGACACGTGTTCTGAACCCATGATTTTTTATGTCTGAACCCTTTTTTTTATTTTTTGGTCTTAACTCTCTCTCCCATCAACCATCGTGAATAAAAAATAAATAAAACCACTAGATCCAACGTACGTCTCTCTCTCTCTCTCTCTCCCTCTATCTCCACTTAAATGTCTTAAACCTCTCTCTCTCTCTCTCCCATAATTTATGTTTGAACCAGTTTTTTTTTTTTTTTTTTCTCTCTCCCATAAACCAATGCACGTCTCTCTCTCACCCCCTCTCTCCTTCTCTCCTATAATTTTATGTTTGAACCTTTTTTTTTTCTCTCTAAACTAATGCACTCCTCTCTCTATCTCTCCCACTCTCCCTCTCTCTCTCTACTTAAACTCACATCTCTCTCTCCCATAATTTTTTATCATAATCGGTTTTTTGTTTTTTTTTTTTTTGAATTAATTGTGTTAACTCTCTCTCTCACATAAATTTAAATTTTAGACTAGTTTTTTACGTCTCTCTCTCCTTAAAGATGTGAGACCGGTTTAGACCGGTCTTTTTTTGTGAGTGAACCGGTACTATTAGAGAGTGCCTAGAATTGCGACACGTGGCATTTTTAAGAGTGAAGTAGATGTTTAGATGTTAGCCTTTTAGTGAGACAATTAAAACATAGGGGTTTCATTTGCAATGCATTGAATTGTCTTAACGAATAAAACAAAAGTTTTTCAAATTCCCTATTTCTCTCTCTTTATTTAATTTTCTTTTTATATTCTTTTGCTTTCTATTTATATCTCAATGTGAGACAATTAAAATGTACAAGTTTTATTTATAATATATTTAATTGTCTTAATGAAAAAAACAAAAGGTTCCCAAAATTCTCTCATTATCTCTGTTTATTTTTCTTTTCTTTTCTCTTACTTTCTATTTATATCTCAATGTTCATTTGTAAATTTCACACTAAATTCTGGAAAAAGACGAGAGAGAGGTAGAGAGAGTTTCCAATCGTTGTTTCTCAATGAAAAATAATAATACAATTATTTTCCTTATTTTCTTTATTTATTTTCCAATCGTTGTTTCTCAATGAAAAATTATATTCCAGTTCTTTTCAATCTTTTCTTTTCTTTTCTTTTTTTTTCTTTTTTTCACTAGAACAGTTATTTTCATTTTATTCTGTTTTATTTATTTTTTTATCTTTATTTTCGGTGCTTATGTTCTTCCATTATTGTTTTTGTCCCTTATATTTCTATTTATATCTCAATATTTCTTTGTCAATTTCACACTCAATTAAGGAGAAAGACGAGAGAGAGAGAGAGAGGGAGAGAGTTTACAATTGTTGTTTCTCAATGAAAAATTATAGTACAATTCTTTTCTTTATTTATTTTTTATTTTTTGCTAGAATAGTTCATTTCAATTATATTAGTATTTTCCTTTTTATTTTATTTTTTTTTCCATTTTTTTCTTTATTTCTAGTGCTTATGTTCTTCTATTTTTGTTTTTGTTCCTTATTTTTTTTCTTCTAATTTATATATTATTTTATATTCAAATGATTACTTTTCTTTTGTAAATTTTATTTTGAATTCAGGAAATAATAGTGAGAGAGAGCTTCTTATCGTTATTTTTGGTTGATAATTTTTTAGTTTGTGTTGTTGTTTATTGAGTAATTTGTTTATCTGTTTACATGCATAATTAATGGATGACATTGTATTTCAAGGTTTCATTGGAATGTATACAGTAGAAAAAGACAATTCTTTCAATTATATTAATTTTTTTTTTTTATCTTTATTTAATGTGGTTATGTTCTTCCATTTTTATCCCTTAAATTTTCTACTAATTTATATATTATTTATTCAAATTGATTATTTTTTCTTTTGTAAATTTCACATTGAATTGAATGAAATGATAGTAAAAGAGTTTTCCTAACATTATTTTTAGTACGATGTATGATGCTTTTTTAGACTATGTCAGTGTTCATTGAGTAGATTTTTTTCGTCTTTGTTTTCGTGTATGCCTTAAAATTAGTTTCTTTTACTATATATATGTGAAGGATGGTTGAAAATAAATGAGGTTATGTTCTTCCATTTTTTTCCCTTAAAATTTTCTACTAATTTATATATTATTTATTCAAATTGATTATTTTCTTTTGTTAATTTCATATTGAATTAAGGGAAATGATAGTGAAAGAATTTCCTATCATTATTTTTGGTACGATGTTTGATGCTTTTTTAGATTATGTCAATGTTCGTTGAGCAGATTTTTTTTCGTCTTTGTTTTCCTGTATGTCTTAAAATTAGTTTCTTTTCCTTTATATATGTGAAAGATGGTTGAAAAAAATATGTGGTTATATTCTTCCATTTTGTTCCCTTAAAATTTTTACTAATTTATATGTTATTTATTCAAATTAATTATTTTTCTTTTGTAAATTTCACACTGAATTAAAGGAAATGATAGTGAAAGAGTTTCCTATCATTATTTTTGGTACAATGTATGATACTTTTTTAAATTATGTCAATGTTTATTGAGTAGATTTTTTTCGTCTTTGTTTTCCTGTATATCTTAAAATTAGTTTCTTATACTTTTATATACGTGAAGGATGGTTGAAAAAAAAAAAAAAAAAAAAAAAAATCTATTTGACAAGACCTTTTCTTATATTTGTGGATTTTATTGGAACTTTATTTTGGGAAAAATATACCAAAAAGAGTTCTTTTTATTATACTAGTACTTTTCATTTGGTCACGTCTTTTTCTTTTTTGTTTTTTCTTCATTCCAAGTGTTTCCGTTTTTCCTTGTTTCTTTTTTTTTTTTTTTTTTTTTTTTGTCCTTAATCTCTATTCTAATTTATATATTATTTTTCATTCAAATTTTCTTAATTTTATGGGAAAAATATAAAAAAAACCCCCCAAACTACCAGCCGTTTTCGATTTAGCCCCCTAATGTTCCAAAAGTGATAAAGCAGCCCCCCAAACTACCAAACTATTGCATTTTGGCCACTCCGTTAGTCAAAATTGTCAGTTTGGACGGAAACTACAAAACAACAGCGTTTGGTTACGGGTAAGTTACTATAATACCCTTGTATGAATTTTTTTTTAAATAAGAAGCAAAACGACACCGTTTTGCTTCGTGGTAAGGATTAATATTGAAAGGGAGCCTCTACTATGCGGTCATTTTGCAGCATCAACTCTTGTGGCGACACATCACCAAGCTCATTTTGACAAAATAAAATCAAAACACCAAACCAAAAAACAAACCGGTGCTAGCAAACTCACCCCCACCGGCGTCGAAGAGCATACAACCAGTCAGCATTGCCGGCCAGCGAAAACCAGCTTTCCGGCCCAAAAAAATCAGCATCGCCGGCCAGCTTTCTTTTTCCCAAACCCTCTTTTCTTTCTCCCAAGCCCAGCGTCGCAGGCCAGAAAAACCAGAAAAAACCCTCTTTTCTTTCTCCCAAACCCTATTTTCTTCATCCAGAAAAAAAAACAGCAGGCAAAAAACCAAGTAAAAACAAAACATAAAAAATCAACAAACCAGAAAAAACAAATCCCAAACTCCAAATCCCCTCTTCTTTCCAAACTCCAAACCCCAATCAGCCGAACCAAGAGAGACCCAACAAAATCAACAAAAACAAATTTCTGCAATCAGCTACATCAACAACCCAATCAGAAATTGCAATCAACCCAATCAGAAATCCGGCGAGACCCAGCGAAACCTAGCCTCAAAACTCGTTTCTAATGCCTCAAAATCGTTTTTGGATTCAAAACTAAAACCTAGAGGGGAAGATTAACCCTTAGGGAATTTTATCACCCTAAAGGTATCCATCAGAGAGGGCTGCCGGCTGGAGAAAGGAGACGCGTGGGTCTGCCGGCGTGAACCATAGAAGAAAGAAGAAGAGAAAGTGGGAGAGAAAGAGAAATGCTGCAAATTTTCGGTGAAAGAGAGAGAAGAAGAGAAGGTGGGAGAGAAGAATTAAGTGTATTAGCTTGTAAAGGTTTTTTTTTGCATTTTATTTGCAAGTGGAGTACCCCACATCTTTTCCCACTTCATAACCAACCTACCTGCAATTCACTCTGTCGTTGTGTTCGTCTGTGTGAAGTACCTTCCTGTCCACAAGGTCTCAAAAGAAGAAAGGTTCCTTGTAAAGCTGATCGGACCCAACCATAAGAGAGGTTTCTTATGTTTGAGGGAGATGATCGGCTGGATGGGGAAGACGGGACCGGCTGCACAGAGAAGTAGGGATTTCAGTATTAATCCTTACCACTAAGCAAAACAGCGCCGTTTTGCTTAGGGTAAGGGAACCCTAATTTGAAGCAAAACGGCGACATTTTGCTTCTTGTTTTTTTTTAAAAAAAAAAAATTCATACATGGGCATTGTAATAATTTACCCATAACCAAACGATGTCGTTTTGCAATTTTTGCCCAAACTGACGGTTTTGACTAACGAAGTAGCCAAAATGTAATAGTTTGGTAGTTTGGGGGGCTACTTTATCGCTTTTGAAACATTAGGGGGTCAAATCGAAAACGTCTGGTAGTTTGGGGGGCTTTTTTATATTTTTCCCTAATTTTATTTAATACAAGTGACAAACTTTCTTTTGTAAATTTAATTGACTTTTATTGTTTATTTTTGTTAATGGGTGCTCCAATATTCTTGCCACTGTTTTTTATCTCTTTCCTTTTTAAAAGAAAAATTAAACTACCAACATTCTTTTGTTTACAAAATTAGTAAACATAACTGTAATCAAATATCAACATGCTCCTATATTTTAAAATACTTCTTTATTTTTGTCAGTGTAATAGAAATTTCTCAAAAGAATTGTTTTTGATGAGAAAGTTCAACTCCTGAAAGACAAAAGTTTACCATAATGGATTGTGTAGTAGAGGAGAAGTGGTGTCATTGTCGGAATATAATAATTAATCAATCATTTTCTATAATTGATTAATCTAGGTTTTATTTTGAATTTTTTCCCTTTATATTTCGTTTTAAACTACATATATGGGAACAAATATTTAACACATTTCAGTTTATAAGAACTAAAATTTATGAATTTTTAAATTTATTAGATATGTATTGAGTAAAACTATGGTTTAAAATGATCTTATAAACATTTGTCATTTTTGGTAGCTAATTAGTTAATTAAGAGAAGAAAATAAAATTTGTTGTTGGTAATCTTTTAAAGACTTTTAGAGTAAATTATATATATATAAAACCCGGCGCGTAGCGCGGGCTCTAAGCTAGTTTAATTAAAAGATGGTAGTTTGTTTTCATTTGGAAACTAAATGAATAAAAGTAAAAGTAACATAGATTGTGATGAGATAGAGAATAAGGGGTTGATTTCACCACTAACTACATAACAATGATCAATCATAAATTAATTAGGAAAATTCATACTATGCATGATATAAGGCTCGTCTCACTCGAGTAGTTAAGAAAATATTATCATTAAGAAATAAGTATAAGCCATGTTCGATTGGCACGGACCATCTGCTTAACCTCTAGATGCGGTACGGTCCGTCTTCCCTAGGTATGAACTATTAAATCGCTTAATTAGTTACACGCAATCAAGGAATAAACATAACCCATCTTCAGGTCGTACGAATTGTCTACCTAGATTACACTAAGCTAGGGTGTAGAGTAATTCGCCTTCCTTAGGCATGACCTATCAAACCCTCTTGATCATGTGTTAGTTAAAACCGTTGTATAACAATAATTCATATAATCACAGAAAATATGAATGATTGAGTTCAATCAAGATAAAAATATTTTTAAGACAAAAAAATAATTTCATAATGATTGCATATAAACTTTAAGACCAAATCTCCAAGTTATACAACCATTATGTATATAGGAAATTCCTAAATAAAAAATACAATCAAGCCATTGTTACTTGGAAATTGCTATATCAATACCCTATTACGAATTTAGCCGCTAATGGTAGTGCTAGAATGCCCTTATACAATGTTCATCTTCTCTTCAACTCTTCAAGCCCCCAATAAGATATTTTCTGTCTAAAACTAAGCACACCTCTCTTCAACGCTTAAAGGCCCATTTATAGGGTGTAAAACAAATCCTATAAGCCTTAGGAATCTCAGAAAAACCATACTTTGGTCTGCTTGTCAAATTAGGAAGTAATTCTAGTACAAATCAGAATAGGATTCGTCCAAAATTGTGTTATTATACTGCGGGACAATTTTGGCATAACAAACATCTGCATTAGGAAAATCTTATTTCACAATGGTTTATAGTATTTTGAGTTAGCTTTCCAGTGCTGCTAGTTTCATCTCAATCCAATACTTGAACAAAAAATTATGGTCAAAATACTGAGATGTGTGCAGAATCCAAATTTGAATCCAATCCGATTTTAATCCCAATTAGAGAAATTCTGATTTAATAATTTCCTTGATTTGATTAAACTTAACCACATCATATAGGTCCTCTCTTATGATTGGTTAAGCTTAACCACATCTTCTAAGTCTTCTCAAAGTGTGTTTTAAGCCCAAAATCAATGGAATTTCTTGCATATTTATTTAAAACCTTAAAACAATAAAACAACACAAAATCAAATAGATAACAGTGCTAAGGAATTGACATATGTGAGTTAAGGGGCTTGAATGTGCAACATTCGGCACTTATCAACTTTCTAGCAAGCTCAAGCGTTTTTAGATTAAAAGATTCTCTAGTTAAATTTGTTGGAGGAGTTGTAGAGGATATGTTGATTCTTTTCCTTCACACATACCTCAATGTAACTGACGGTTTTTCTATAAAACCATAGGAGCTTTCATCTTACAGTGGTCCCAATTTCCGTGACTTTCTGCCATGCACAATCATTTCCAGATTAGTAGAATCTCCAGTTAATGTTGTTGGTGGAGTTCTAGAGGATATGTTGATTCCTTTCCTTCAGACATACCTCAATGTAGTTGTAGGTTTTTCTATAAAACCAATAGACCTTTCATCTTGGAATTGTCCGATTTTTCGTGATTTTTCTGGTAGGCTCAAGTGTTTCCAAATAAATATGTTCTCCAATTAATTTTGAAGGTGGAGTTGGAGAGGATATATTGATTCCTTTCTTTTGGACGTACGTCAATGTAATTGCCCCTTTTTCTATAAAACCAATAGAGCTTTCATTTTGCAATTGTCCTATTTTTCGTGACTTTTCTAGCTGGCTCAAGTGTTTCCGGATCAATAGATTCTCTTGTTAGTTTTGCTAGACGAGTTGTAAAGGATATGTTGATTGCTTTCCTTCAGACATACGCCAATGTAACTGCCGATTTTTCTATAAAACCAGTAGAGCTTTCATCTTGTAGTTGTCCTATTTTTCATGACATTTTGGTAGGCTCAAGTGTTTCCAAGTCAATAGTTTTGAAAGAATACGAGGATCGTGTTCTACCTCTGTCACCAGATAATCAGTTCAGATTTAAGCCATCGAGTAATTTAAACATGCATAGCAGAATTATAAAATCATCACAAAACACAACACAAAATTTGTTGACGAAGTGGAAAACCATTTGAACCAATCAAAGTTAAAAACCACTCTAGGGCAGCCAAACCTGGGAAATCACTATATAAAGATTCAGTTTACAGACTGTAGAAGATACTCAAGACCCTTGAGAATCTCTAGACTCTGTAAGAACGACAAGTTCCTAGCTCGTCACCAACTTGATTGATGAGCGCCGAATATTACACATTCAAGCCCGTTAACTCGCATATGTTAATTCCTTAACATTGTTATTTGTTTGATTTTGTTTTGTTTTTGTGTTTCAGGGCTTTAAATGAAAGATGCAAGAATTCTATTGAAAATTGGGATAAAAGCAAATTTGGGGAGCATCTTGAAGGCTTGGGATCGAGCACACAGCATTTGGGCTCAAGCACACCTGCGCACGAGCGCACCAGTACTCGAGCAGATACTAGCCTAGGCTCGAGCGCACGTCCCTTAGGCTTGAGCGCGCTCGGCTTTCCAAAATGCGGAAAAAGATCTTTTCCACCTTGGATTGGGTTTTCAGTCTCCTAGTCCAACTAGGAGACTGACTTACGATTTTCCTACGGTTTCTAGGGCTTCTAGGGTTCTCCTAATCCCTATAAATTGGCCTCTAAACATTAAAGAAAGACATCACTGCCTAAAGCAAAAATTAAGCAAATAGTTCTTGGAGGCTTAGCAGCGTCATGCGCTGCTAAACCCCTAGTGGGGTATTGATGTAACCCTATGCAAGCACAATGGTTTGATTGTATTTTAATTTATAGATTTTTAGTTTGTGCATGTTGGTTGTATAACTATGAGAATTGCTACAATTTGATATTGTTCTTAATGATTAAATACAATTGTTCTTAATTTCAAAGCCAATATTAGTCAAATTCTTCTCTTGTCTTAGAAAGCCTTTTACTTTAATTGAACTCAAATCATTCTTATTTTCTATGATTATGGGGATGATGGTTATACAACAGTTTTAATTGACATAGGATCAAGAGGGTTAGATAGGCCATACCTAGGAAAGACAGGTCGTGCCACATCTTAGTGGTTAGGTGGACGATTCGTGCCAACCGAAGATGGATTATACTTATTCTTTAATAAGGTATTTTCTTTTTTATTTATAATATGCATAGAATGATTTTTTTTTTTATTAAATATGATTAACCATTGTTGTGCGGATAGAGGTGGAGTCAGTACCCTATACTCTCTTTCTTATATTTCAACTCTCATTTATTTTTGTGCACTTTCATTACAAAACAAATCACAAATCTTTTCTTAAGTTACTTTTTATCTTGAAAACTTGATAACAATTCCTAGCAGTCCTTGTGGTTCGGCACCCTCAATATCGTCTTATCCTACAGGGATTCATACTATTGCGAGTAGTATTTAATTATTGATATATTTTGGTATACAAAAGACCACATCACTGACCATCTTCATGGAGTGCATCTCCTTACTGACCCTTCGGTAGACTCTTTCACCTTGTAGCAAATAAATTAATTGAGTAGTAGAACGAACAACAACCAACCAAGAGAAAAGTGAACAGTGACAGGAAAATCCTTTTATAGGAAAGTCATTTTACTCTTCGCATCTTAACAGGACTCATTTCTCATTAAGACCTGATAAACAAAACTTCTTCAATTTGAGATCTGAAAATATTCATGTCTTAACGGGAAAGGAGTACTGTCATGACGAGAAGAACAAATGATCTCATCCTCGTCACGAGTCCATCTTGACTGGGCATCTGATGAGATACCAGCAAGGATCTTCTTCACGTGCGTCACGTGTTCCTGACGATCCATCTGACGACAAAATAGGGACTCCAACTTTAGTCTCATTACAAGCCCGTCTAGATGATGCATCTGACGACAAAACAGTAGCTTTAGCTTCAGTCCTATTACATATCCGTCCTGGCAACGCTACTAATGGGAAAATAGTAAGGTCCATCTCTAGTCTCGTTACAAGGCCGTCATGACATGGTTCGTGATAGGAAACTAGAGAGCACTTCTACAAATGTCATCATGAGCCCGTCATGACGTGCTTCCTGATGGGAAAATAGAGACCCCTTCTCAAACACCAAAAACCTAACTCTTTTTCCCAAGGTTTTAAACAGCACACTAATTACAAGAAATTTCATTAAATTAGGCCAAACCTACACCTATCAATCTTTCCCTTTGGCCGTTCAATGACAAAACCCAAAACAACAATATTTAAAACCAACAAAACAACTTTCCCACAAAGACATTAAGCAAAACAATCAAACTATAAACAACACATCAAAGCCAAGGTGCTAGGTCATAGAACGCTTCACCAATGACCATCGTTGCGCTAATCCAAAGACAAACTTCCAACAACAATATACCAAAACCACACACTATCCTGATTCTGAAACATTTTACACAAGAACCATTAACTGCATTATATTCAATAACAATTGATAAACAGAACCAAGTAGCAAAACCATCAACCCAATCATAAACGTTGTCAGTTTTTTCAAGAAACAACTCTCCCCCTTTTTGTCATAAGGGATATAAAGAAAACAAAACAAATTATTCATGAACCAACATATCCTCACACGACAGTCACAAGCCACAATCGTATGTCTGAAGTAAGAGGAGAGCCAACACTTTTTAAAAGATTCAACACATGAGTGATTCTGACTTGAAAACAACTCTTACTAGTATTGTGATAGCAAGATAACTCGAAACACCAGATCAAGTTAATACAGGTCCAAGGAAACAAAGAGCGAGGATCTTAGAGACAAGGGTATGGTAAAAAGCTTAGAACAAGACATATCTCAAACAAAATATGGTTTCACAAAAGTCAAACTCCTTTATTGATCAAATAAAATGTCACACACCCATTCCTCCTCAATTGTCCAATAAATAATAAATAATGCACAATCCCTTGAGCGTTTCACCTTTTACCACAATGCATACATACCAGCTTTTTCTATAGGGATAAAGAAGCAGGTTATCATTAGGACTCATTTAAGAGGAGCACTTGATCTTTGATCAAAAAGAAATTCTTGTCATTGAGGGAGGTGATGTCATGAACACTATAAAGACAAGTGAAACTTGTGGGGTCAATTTACCAAAGACACAGATAGACATTCAAAGAACAAATGAAGTCGAAAAACGCATGTATCACACCCTCATTCTAGACACACGAGGTTACACTGAACATGTCTTAGAGAGATGCAGGCCAAAGAAGCTTGTTATCATAAACCAGCTTAATAGCAAAGAAAGAGAACAAGAAAAGAACCACTCACATTAAACAAGAGAAAGTGTTAAGACTATTCAGGCCTTACCATCATAACACGGTTTCTAGCTTGTAAGCAAGGAGAATACATCAATCATACCACACCAATTCAAACCAAAAGCTTAGTTGAAAAAAGCAAAAACATAACAACAAACAAAGATATTCACAAAACGAAACACTGACCTTCCTCAGACCCCGTTCAAACCTTTATAGAAGGTTCCCAAATACCAATTGCAGAGCAGAGGAATTCAAATCTAGACACATCTAATGGTTTTGTGAAAAAGGTCTGCCAATTGTCGTTATGTAGGAACATGATCAAGAGAGATAACTTTAGTTTCAACTAAA
This sequence comes from Corylus avellana, assembly GCF_965113065.1. Lineage (NCBI taxonomy): Eukaryota > Viridiplantae > Streptophyta > Magnoliopsida > Fagales > Betulaceae > Corylus > Corylus avellana. Next base: position 13,212,048 of record NC_142495.1, on the reverse strand, counting down.
TCGCGATTAAAATGATACCTGATGTCAATGTGTTTGGTATGAGAGTGTTGTACTGGGTTCTTGGAGATACTGATTGCACTTTGATTACCACAGAACCCTATCATGTTCTCTTGATCGAGACCATAGTCAGACATGAGCTTTTTCATCCATATCAGTTGTGCGCTATAGCTTCCAGCAGCAATGTATTCGGCTTCTGCTGTGAAGAGAGATATAGAATTCTGTTTCTTGCTCAGCCAAGCACAAGAGTGGTTCCCATATTGAAACATCCACCAAAGGTACTCTACCTACATTAGCACATCTTGCCCAATCCATATCGGAGTAGCCTGCCAAGTTTAGATTGGTGTTCTTGGAATACCAAATCCCATAAACCACAGTGTCATTCACATATCGAATGATACATTTAATAGCTGTCAAATGTGATTCTTTGGGATTGGCTTGAAATCGAGCACATACCCCAACACTGACGGAGATGTCAGGTCTGCTAGCAGTGAGATAAAGAAGACTTCCAATCGTATTTCTGTAAAGTGTTTGATCGACACTTTTTCTTGTAAGATCTGCCGAGAGTTTCACACTGATACTCATAAGAGTTTGAACATGACTTTTTCCATCAAGGCCAATTTTTTTCACAAGATCCTTGGCATACTTGGCCTAAGAAACAAACATTCCAAGGTCTGATTGTTGGACTTGTAGACCTATAAAATATGACAAATCTCCAATCACGCTCATTTCAAACATTTTCTTCATTTCTGAGGCAAAGATGTGAGAGTGAGAGTCAACTGTAGCTCCAAACACAATGTCGTCCACATAGATTTGAACAATCAACATATATTTTCCTTTCTTTTGAATAAACATATTTCAATTTGCTTTCCCACGAGTGAACCCATGTGTGACGAGATATGCTGTGGGTCTCTCATACCATGCTCTAGGTGTTTGTTTTAACCCATACAAGGCCTTCTTCAATTTGTACACATGCTCGATATGATGAAGATCTTTGAATCCTCTAGGTTGTTCCACATAGACTTCTTCTTGAAGAATTCCATTCAGAAAAGTACTTTTAACATCCATTTCGTATAGCTTGAAGCCAAAACTACAAGTTATTCCCAGAAGAATTCTAATAGACTCAAGTCTTGCTACAGGAGCAAATGTCTAATCAAAATCTATCCCTTCAATCTGAGTTTAGCCCTGAACAACCAGTCAAGCCTTATTCCGTATCACAATGTTGTTGTGAAAATTTTAATATACTCACAAGTGCATGAATTGTTTGCAGTAAAAGGATTGCAAGTGCGAGGTCGATCCCACAAGGAGTTGTGTTTATGAAAACAATTATATCCTAATATAGTTTTGAAAAAGATTTGATTTTTTTGAATTGCAAATAAAAGAAAACATAAACTAAACAAAGTAAAATAGTCAAAAGATAAAGTACTAAGGATGTGGAATCCACACTCACCAAATCATAGCAATATGTTCCATATTCATCAAAATTATCCAAAGTTCTCACAATAAAATCTGAGGTATGTTTTACTTTCGCTTCAAAGAATTAATCAAAATCATCCCATGTATCCATTCTTTTACACAAATCACAAAAGAAATCCAATTTAAATCAAATCATCAGATGTATCCATAAATCAAAAAAGATATCCAATTTAAATGAAAACATCAATTGTATCCGTAGAACAAATCACAAGGGACATCCAATTTTTTATGAATTAAAAACCAAGCAATCAACTGTATGAAATTATCTCAAATCATCAAATATATCCTTGAATCACAAAAGATATCCAAGAATCATCTCAACAGTTAATTTGAAGTAAAACAATTGAAATATAAAAACTCAATAATTGGATAATATTAACTTACATGAACACGATATTGTTCTTCATTGATGAGGCTTCATCCTTAACCTTAGTTGAGAATTTAGCTACACATGACTATGAAAATAAAACCTAAACTTAAAGAAAAACTAAACTAAAAGGGATAAAAGTTGTAGAATTTCGGACTTGATCTCCAGCCCCCTTTTCTTGAGGCTTTGCAGTCTATTTATAGGGGTTTTTAAGGCTCAAAACCCTAAAAAGGGCACTGGTACTAGCCTATTAGACAAGTGCCCTCGAGCGCATGGCCAGTATGCTCGATCGCACTCATGCATGTGTTCTTCCTTCTGTGGCTCAACGCTCGTGAGCTTATGACTTGTTGGTGGGCGTGGGTGCGCTCTAGCGCAACCCTGCTGGGATCAAGCGCATATGCGCTCGAGCGCAGGATGGTGTGCTCAATCCTACTTCCTCACATGGTTATTTTTCAGCTTTCTTCCAAACTCTGCATATTTGGCCTTAAAGTCGCCGTTTTCCTTTAACAACCTACAAAACACTAAAAACACTGAACTAACACAAAACATCAGATTAAAACACAGCTAAAGGATTAACAAATGTAAATAAGGGGCTCAAGTATGTAATATTTGGCACTCATTGAACAACCCCAAACTTACATTTTGCTAGTCCCTTAGCAAAACAAAACCAAAAATAAAATTAAAACATGAAGCATAAATCCTCTTTCGTGGGAGAGAAAATTGCATTTAGCACATACAACAAACCTTTTAAACACCTAGGCATCCTTAGTGGACGAGTGAAGTCTCGTGAGGGTTTAACAGAAATGATACCACAAACATTGTAGCACTATGTTGTTGAAAAAAATGAAGTTTCACACATACAATGATTATTATTCATGAGCAAGCTTCAAAAGACAAACACCATCATTCCAATCATTAGGGCATCCAAAATCAAATAAATGGGCAGTCACGACGTCACATGTTGTGATAGGTGCAGAGTGAAAATGGCATACAATCATGAGGCTTCAATTTAAACAAAAACTGTACCTCAAAATCTGTAGGAATTCCTATCAAATGAAACAACCAAGGCTTTAATTATTAACAAGATATGCACAATTTTTTTTTGTTTTTTTTTTGTAGGCAATGCAATGCTTAGCTCCCTTAAGCTTTCTAATTGACCCATGAAACGAGTGTTAGGCCAATGACTCCCAAGCCAAATGGCTTTAGGGCACTAGATGTAGAAACACCCTAATGGCCTATTAACTCAAGTAAAAAAGGCTACGAAGCCAAGCTAGCCATACCATCAATCAACTTAAACCTCACACCTTGTGACGCGAACAATCAATGCTTTTTGAGGCAAGAGGTCCGGTTCCTTAGTGAAAAACTCAAAATGATCTTTTTATTTTTTTTTATTTTTTTAACAAGCCAAGGTTATTCATCAATAAGTCATCCAACAAATCTCAAGATACACATTATTCAGTTCAAATTTCATACCTCACAGACTATATTCTAATATGCTCATGATGATTCTACTAAAAAACAAGTGAAGTCTCTTTTGCTTAAAAATAAGTCAAATGACTCAAATTCCTATTGAAATGATCACGTGTTCAACACTTTAAGCAAGCCAATGAAATGTAAACCATAGTTACAGCTTAACTCATACTTAACAACGATATAGCAAATTATTATTATTATTATTATTATTATTATTTGATAAGAAATTGAAACAAACAAACATAAAAACAAAAACAAATAAATAGATAGTGTGTTTTTCCATGCCTCCAAACTTGAATTACACATTGCCCTCAATGTGTAGTATAGAAATACATTAATGGAAGTAAAGAAACATCTGAGTGTGAAAAGGCCAAGGCGTCCCTCAAACTTAAACACCATAACACCTGTCAACAAAACTAGTAGCAATATTTTCTCACAGAAACAAGCATCACAAGGTTAATTGCTGTTAGAAATGAAAATAAAAGGACAAGAACTAAAATGACAAGGGAAAAAGAAAACATGAATTGAAATGCGGAAAATAAAAAAGAAAAAAATATCGTACTTTCCCTGATCATTCGAGTGTCCAACCAATCCCTTCCACCCTTTCTTCTTTAAAATTTAATAGCACTCTGAAATGATGTTTCGCCCTCTTAGGTAGCCAACTTGCTAGCTTCGAGAGATTTTCTTAGGGAGATGATTCCTAGATTTGCACGCTTGTGTGCATAAGTCCTTGAAGATCTTGACATAAGATGGCTCTTTGAGACATTGAAGAGCTAAAGCTTTGGGTTCATGATGTGTCCCAAGAGGGACTATGAAGAAGGAAGGAGCTTCAGTACTCACTTCCTTGTCATTAAACATATTTAGATTTTTTGGGGGCTCAACTTGCTCCTCTCTTTCTCCCGCCTCATTGTTATCCATAGTTTCCTCAATCCCAAGTGTAGTGGTGGTTTGGACATGCTCAAGATAAGAATTGCTAGCATCATCCTCATCAATCATGTAGTGTCTAATGAATGGATATTTGCTTACATGGTGATAAGGATTAAAACAATATGAACATGACTTATGTGGTGCGTAAGTGTGAGGAAATTAGGCATAGGCAAACCTAGCTGTCAAATACCCACCTAAATTAATAGGCGAATATTCGGTATGTTTTTCTCGCAACTGCACAAGATCAAAATGATAGTACAGTAGGCAAATATGAGATCATTCCCACGAGGATTGGTAAATTATGCTTAGAATGTTTTTCCTAATTAATTAACTAAATGTCACAAAATGAAAAGGTCGATTTGAATAAAAAAATGAAAACAAACTAAAAGATAAAAATAAAAAGAATAAAAGGGTAGGGTTTTGATATCCACCGCTAACCATACTCGAATAAGATAAACAATATGCCAATATTCCAATTATATCCATATATCCAATGTTTGCCAACCTAAGGGCATGATATCTACTCCTTAAGCTCCCTAAACAATGAATTAGGCATGGTATCAACTCTAATTCTTTTCTCTCTCAAATGATTTAGCATTACAATAAGTTGTTCTTCGAAAGAGCATTAATTTGTGGAAATGGACAACCACACGAAGCCTAGGGTATGGCATCTACTCCTAGTTCTCCATGTTAATTAATCCAAGCACCTGTGATGAGGTTCTTTTGTCACTTTATTAAGATCAGGACTCGGTCATCCAAATTGACTTAAATAACAAGTCCATACCACATGCATATGTAATTAGGCACATTCATATGAGGAATTAAATAACATAGGAAATAATCAAGTTAAACATTCAAAAAATAATTGTAGCAAAAGCGCCAATATTGCAATCCTAAAGAGACATGATTAGGGCTTCAATCTAACCCTAACTAAAATACTAGCTACATAATAAAATAAATCGGAAGAGAAGAAAAACCCAAAACTCTTCTTGATGTAGCCTTCAGTTTTTTATCCCGAGCTTGTGTCTGCTTCTCCTCCTTTTATTTGGAGTAGAGGGTCTATTTATAGGCTTGGGAACAACCCTAGACGTTCTTGTACAGCCAATCAACTCACAAATCGAGTTGGAATTGGATTCTAGAGTTTGAAACTGTATGAAATTGCGTCCTTGGCTACCCAGTGCTGCGATCGATCCTTTGTGATGGGCGCTCGAGCGCATGGCTGCCCGTGCTCCTGGCTGCATGTGCGATCGATCCTGGCTGCATGCGCTCGATCCTAGTGGTTGTGTTCTCGAGTGCAGATGCGCTCGAGCCTATTGCTGTCTGCGATTGATCCCAGCCTCCAGCTTTTTCCCAAAAATGTCTTTTTAGTGTGGAACTTGCTAGAAACACTTGCTTTTCTTCAAAACCCTCAAAACTACAAGAAAACACAAAAAACAAAGCAAAACATCAAACTATAACAAAACTAAGAGCTTAACATATGTGAATTAAGGGACTAGAATGTGTAACATTCAGCACTTATCACCCTCTCTTGTGAAATGATTCACATACATCACTATGACATGTTTTAGCCTGTTCATTTGCATCAATGTCATATGCATATTTTTGATAAACCATCATTTTTGTTCATACTTGTACTAAACTGTAGAACATGTTAGTTTTTGATAAGATGGTTTCTCTCATGTTTTAATAAGTGTTTGTTGTAAGAGCACATGTTGATTGGGTGAGAGTATTTGAGCTTGTTTGTTTTTAAAAGGAAAAAGGGGTGAAGAGGATTGTTTCCTGTCTTCCCGTCTTAACGGAAATTTTCTCCAATCATAAAGGAAATATGTTTTGTGTCCTTTCGTTAAAACAGGATTCTATGCGTTTTGTTTTATTCTCTTCTTCTCGTCTTAATGTGATTTATTTTTGTTAAGACGGAAATTGGGAGACAAATAGTCTCAACGCCTGACACCCTATTTTTTTTATAAAAATTTTTGTTGCTTCACTCAAGCTCTCTCTTCTGAGGGATTTTTTTTTTTTTTTTCCTATTGGTTTTGTGAAGCTTTCATTCTATATCATTATCAATCAGGTTTATGCCATTTCTCCTCCCTCATGTTTGAGTTGATGTTTGGATTTTGTTCATTCATTGGTCTTGAAACCTTTGTCTTTTGAATATCTCTCACCTTGTTGGGTCTATGCTTCCTTGATTGGCATTTATTGATTGTGTGTTTTGGCTTTGGTTTCAATCTCTTGAGCTAATTGGGGTCTATTTTGGCTTTTACGTCTTTGAGAATTTGAGTTTATTTTGGGGTTTTTGGTTTCATGTTTTGAAAATAAGTTCTTGTATGTTTTTGTTCTCTCAACATGCATTTTGCGTATTTTGCATGTTGCTTTTTTTGTTCTTAGTCTCTGAGTTGTTGTTTGATCTCTCTTGAAGGTATATGTCTTTATGATTCTTGTGCAATTTGGTACACACTTTAACTGAAAGTGGTACTCTCATTCATATGATTATCATAAGTATGTTGTGTTGCTTTGAAAGGAGTATCTGTTTTCTTGAAAAGCAAGTATGTTGTTTTTCAAAACATGATTGAAATGTGTTTTTCCTCAATTCTTGTCTTTCTCTGAACAAAATTTGTGTTTTTGTTTCAAAACCTTTTTGTTGATTATGTCTTGAATATCTCTTTATGCCTTCTTGAATCCAAGTGGTCATTCTTCTCTGTTTTGGCTATCTCTTCTTGAAGGTGGTTGTTGGTTGTGTCCCTCACCTTCCTGCGCTAAGTTGAGTTGTGTTTTTTAATCAGGTTGCACTTAGGTTGTTTGGATTGTATTCCATTAGTTCTTTGCAGGAATGTTGTCCCTACCACCCTCCCAAAGAACAAGAGTGGATGTTGGTCCTACACCTCCTATGGCTCCTTTTGAATTTAAATATTGGATTTGCCAAGAGATTTGTGACTGGTAGTGGCTGAGCTATGTTCCCTTCCAAAAAGCTCAATTGCAAAAAGGGGTAAAGGTTGTCTTGACCTTAATCTTTTTGTTCACACACATGCAATCGTATATGTTTGTGCACCACCTTTGCTTAGGTGATTGAATTCCTTTGTGATTGTAGTGTGCTGTGTCTTTGCATGCCTCTTGTTTTATCCTTCTTGTCTATTGCATGCTTGTTATCCCTATGATTATGTTGTTGAAATTTGGATGAACCTTTGGTCATTCACTTTCAATATTTGGGATATATATATATATATATATATATAATGCATATGTTTTTCTCTTTGAGTTTATTTTGTTCTGTGCATGTGTCTTTTGTTTTTGGATGATTTGGGTGCTCCTTGATTCACATGCTAAGTATTTCGATTACTTGGTAGGGCATTCTTTTGTCTCGCACATTTGTTGCTATACGTTGGATTGTTTTTGGGATGAATCTAGGATTCATGGTGCTTGATTGTAAGTTTATCATATCTTAACATATTCAGCTGTCTTGATAACATATTAAGTTGATTGCTTATTTTCTCCCATTACATATTCCCATAATATGTGAAATTGGTAACAATTGCATTTTGATTGTTTGTTGAGATATTGTAATTGTTCATTGACACGTTGTGATTGTGCGTTTATGACCTATTGATGATATATGTTTGAGATTTGTAAATGCCATGTTGATTGTAGCCATTTTCTTTGGGCTTTTGGTTTCATACGTCTTAACATTGTTTGGTTGATATGAAATAGCCATTAAAATGTGTTTCCTTGAAACCGTTTACAGTTGTCATGTGCATGGGTTGAGTCTACCATACTCTCATGCTTGTAGCGTGTTTTTTGACATGAGCCCTCTTTGTTCATTCTTTGGTCTTTTGTAACCCTCCTAATTTATACCTTCCAATGATACAAGTGATGCTACTTGAAGCTCCTTCCTCGTCTTTTATGACAAAATGGGGAGAATGTGGTTTGTTGAAACACTTGTTAGGGAGAGGTTGCTCATGTTAAGGGAGAGTTAATATTAGAGCTGTTTTGTTTTTCTAGAATCTTTCATATCTCTTGTTGTCTTTAACATATTCTATGAGATATTTTGGCTTGATATGCCTTTATGACACATGCTTGTTTATATGTGGTTCTTTGGTTAAATACTTTCACACGTGTCATTCTTAGTGTTGTTTATTCTCATTCCTCTTGTCATTTGAGTTGTTAATTTGGGGAGAATGTGTTTCATTTTGTATCCCTTTGACCATTCAAATAAAAAGGGGGAGAGTATTTTGTGTGATGGAAGAACTTGCTTTTTGTTGAACTTGTTTTGATCTTTGTATCTCACAAACAAGGTTATGTGTTCCTCTTCTTTATGTTGTTCATAAAATTTTGTGTGATGTGTATATAATATGGTTTATATGTGCTTCTCTTTGATTATGTTGTCTTAACTTTATGACTTGCAGATAACATGGATTGTATGCCTTTTATAATGGTCATGTACTGTTGTTCTCTCTTGTTGGCATGTTTCCTTGTATTCTGTAGCTCTTCTCTTGTTAGCATGTTAACTTGTTCGTTCTTCTCATGTTGGCGTGTTGCCTTGTTCATTCTTTTCTTGTTTTTGTGACTTAAATATAACATAGGTTATATGTCATTCTTGATACAAACTCATGCGAGTGGTTATTCGATGATAGTGTTGGAGGTGTCTACCACTTTGTTTTAATGCTATGCTTGTAATGAGTTTGTTATTGTTTTCCGAGAACAAGTACATTAACATATTCTATAAACCAAAGTCTAGTAGTAGTTTGTTAGCCTGGGGTTAGGGTTGTAAATTGTTATTTACTTGTAATTGTTGTTATCTTTGATGTTTTTGGGTTTTGTCATTGAATAGCCGAAGGGGGAGATTGTTAGGTCGTATTTGGCCGTATTCAATTAGCAAAACATGTGTTTGTAATTTCTCATTCATTCCCTTGTGTTAAGGGGAAGATTGGAGATGTTTTGGGTTTTGTCAATAAATGGCCAAAGGGGGAGATTGTTAGGTTTAGTTTGACCTTATTTAATGATCAAAACATTTGTTTATATTTTTCCATTCTTCCTCAAGTGTCGTGGTGAAGATTGGATGTTTGTTAGAGTTCTTTGCCTTCCCCGTTGGATGGGGCGTCAGAACGAGCTCGTGACAGCACTAAAGGAGTGCTCTCTAGTTTCCCATTAGGAACCCCATCAGGACGGGACATGTAACGGGAAGTTTCTGTTTCCTCGTCAGAAGTCGCGTCAGAATGGGACATGTAACGGAAGGCTACTGGTTCCTCATTAGAAGTCGCGTCAGAACGGGACATGTAACAAGAGGCTACTGGTTCCTTGTCAGGAATCTCATCAAAACGGGACAAGTGATGAGAGCATTTCTCGTTAGGAAGCTTGTCAAAACAGGACAAGTGACGAGAGCAAAATTGAAGCCTTTGTTTTCTCGTCCGGAACCCTGTTAGGAGGGGACATGTAACGGGAAGTTTTTGTTTCCTCGTCAGAATAGGACATACAACGGGAAGCTACTGGTTCCTTGTCAAGAACCTCGTTAGGACAGGACATGTAACAGGAGGTTACTGTTTCCTTGTTAGGAACCTCGTCAGAACGGGACATGTGACGGGACCAAAGCTAAAGCTACTATTTTCTCGTTTGAAGATGCTTTATGACGGGCTCGTGACGGGCATTTAGATATACTTTTTACTCATTGCATCCTAACGAGGATTAACTTCCGTTATGATGGAAATGGCTCAAAATACAAATTTTAGCCTTCCCGTCAAAACAGAAGAAAATCCCCGTTAAGACGAAAATAAGTAAAATTTCAGATCTATAAATACCTGTCTCATTTTCTGCAAAACTCTTTGAACCTCTCCATTTCCATTTATGCTTCTCTGAGCTTGGAGGTTCCCGGTGAAGAAAGGGTTGCTGCTATCACTCATGGAAGTGATACCCTTCACCGTTTTGTGTACCAAAGTGGAGTTCCTAAAAAGCTTGATGCTTTTCACCACTTGAGGTTTTTGTTTTTGTTGATTTCAAACCACACTATACACATCACTCAACCGCAAAGAAGTCTACCGAATGTGATCGGTAAGGAGATGCATGTGCATGAAGGTGGTCACGATGGAGACAAGCTGGGAATCTTGTTGTTCTTTCTAAGTCCAGAGGTGTGACGTCCCACATCGCCTGGGTATGGAGATGGAAATGTATTTAAATGTATACTACACCCTTAATGACAACAACGCGTTTTAAAGCCGTGATGATCATGATCCCATCAGAACTCCGCAGTTAAGCGTGCTTCTGCTGGAGTAGTACCAAGATGGGTGACCTCCTGGGAAGTCTAGTTCGAGGGGAGCCAAAAGCGGACAATATTGTGTGTCATTGGGGTGGGATGTTACAAATGGTATCAGAGCCATTGTCCAGCCTGAGATGGGGGGAGTGTGCACAAGCCCATGAAGGTCGCTAGCGGGCGCTCGCTGGGGCGGACGCCAAGAATGGGCTAATCCCATGAGGGTCGCCAGCGAGGACGCTGGGTCTTAAGAGGGGGTGATTGTGACGTCCCACATCGCCTGGGTATGGAGATGGGAATGTGCTTAAATGTATACTACACCCTTAATGACAACAACGCGTTTTAAAGCCATGATGGTCATGATGCCATCAGAACTCCGCAGTTAAGCGTGCTTCTGCTGGAGTAGTACCAGGATGGGTGACCTCCTGGGAAGTCTGGTTCGAGCGGAGCCAAAAGTGGACAATATTGTGTGTCATTGGGGTGGGATGTTACAAGAGGTCCTCCAAGGAGTGAGTATCGTCTAGTATATAACTATGAATCTTCATAGAGTGATTTCTTGGGTTTAGCTGCTCTAGAGTGATTTTTCCCTTAAGGTGCTCAAAGGGTTTTCCACTTCGTCAACAAATTTTGTGTTGTGGTTGTGTGAATATTCTTTATTATTGTGCTGGTTTATTTTTAAGCATAGCTTTTATTCTGGCTATATAAATCGCTTATGCGTTTGATTTTGGGGTAGAACACGATCCTCATTGTTTTTTCAGTTAGTAACTCACCGTCAAAAATTGCATTTTTTTTTTTTTCCAAATGGATTTCTATGAAATTCTATTATTCGGTAGAGAATCTTGAGATAAAGAAGAGGGGGAATATAGCCTTTATATCGAAAACCTAATGGAATCTTCCATCGTAAACTTCATACTCTAATTAGGTTTACCAACCTTCCTACGGTTTACCGTATTAAAGAGAAAATTTATTCCTACACAGCTAAGGTGCATAACGCTCAAAAATAAAATTATAATTGAGAAGCAGCAGATCGAAGAAAGCAGAAGAAGAAGAAGAAGAAGAAGAAGAAGAAAGAGAAAAGGAAAAAAAAAAAAGAGAAGAGAAGAAGAAGATAAGAAGATAAGAAGATTTTTTGGGTTTTTTAAGATTTGTTGGGTTTGACGTTTGAGTTTTTGATTTTTCAGATTGATTTTTTGATTTGGGTTTTTGATTTTTTAAAGATTTTTTTGGTTTGGGTTTTTGAAAATGGAGATCGAAAAGAAGAGAGAGAGAGTGAGAAAAGGGAGAAAAGGGAGAGCTAGCTGGAGAAAAGAAGAGAGAGAAAGAGAAAATTGAGAAAAGAAGAAAGGTGTCGTCCAGAGAAACGAAAAAATTTTCTCTGCTCCATTAATGGTGTAGAGAAAATTTTTCGTTTCTCTGCACCACTCGAGTGGTGCAGAGAAATTCCTAAAAAAAAAATAATTTAATTGAAAATTAATTTAAATTAATAAATTTTTTAATTGAAAAAAAAAAATTCCAGAAAAAATTTAAAAGAAGAAATTTTTTTTAATTAATTTTTTAAAATTTATTGATGTGTCAATTTTGACATGTCAGTAAATTTCTGACGTGTTCCAAAATTGACAAGTCAGAAAATTCTAATGTGCTAAACAAGAACACGTCAGGAAAAAAAAAAAAATTACTGACTCCTATGTATCTAACATTCAACACACACTACAAAAAAAAGGGGAGTTTCTGACGTGGTAAACAGTGTCTTTTTTTTGCCACGTCAGTAATTACTGACGTGCTAATTAGACACGTCAGCAAAATTATTTTCTGACGTGTCAAAGTTAACACGTCAGGATTTACTGACGTGTTAATTCTTGACGCGTCAGTAAAAAACTTAACCAAATTTAATTTTGACGCAAATTTTTTAATTAGAAATAAAAATTATTAATTTCTGACGTGCCAACATTCGGCACGTCAGAAATTGCTGACGTGTCAAAATGACACGTCAGAAATTTCTGACGTGTCGTTTTGGCACGTCAGAAATTTCTGACGTGCCAAAACGACACGTCAGTAATTTCTGACGTGTCGTTTTGACATGTCAGAAATTTCTGACGCGTCGTTTTGACACGTCAGAAATTGCTGACGTGTCAGAAATTTTTATTTCTATAATTATTATTATGTTTATTATTATTATTATTATTTTTGTTTTCTTTTGGTTTTTTGTTTTTGTTTATACAACTTATTTAATATTTATATACTTCAATATGCCTAATGCATGTTAATTACTTAATTTTATTATTTTAAGGAGATTCCAAAATATATAGTGATATAAAAATCGATCTAACGGTCATTTTTTTTTGCCATGTCAAATAAATTTAAACCAATCAGAACTAAACTTTTCTTCAATGTGTCGACCCAGCATTCCTTCTTTTTTGATAAACCTTCATCTAAGCACAACCAAAAATTAGCTTATCCAACGTTACATCATCCTCAATCATGAAAGCCAAGTTGTCAAGTTGGCCTAGTAATTTGTGTCATCACTCTTATGATCAGCATAATACAATTTTGGGGAATTTGTTATGATTTCAAGTGTTTTAGATGACTTAAATACAATTTTAATTACGTGTCCATAAATTTTTGGACAATTTACTTTTACAAGTGGTTTTTTTTTTTTTTTTTTTTAAATGGCTATCATCTAATCATGGGTAATTGGCCGGGTATTGTGTCTAAGTTAAAGGATGAATGTCGATAGAGGTAGGCATTGAAATAGGCTGCTGGCCCAAAATTATTAATTGAGGCTTTATGGACTTCATTTAACTATAATCTCCACACGATATTACAATTAATGTGTCAATTAATTAGTGCAAAGATGTAATTTGGAACTCCCCCCTCAAATTTAATTAATTAATTATTTTTTAAAAAAAGATATTAATGTATCGGCATATAAAACACATGATAGTAATTGATAAGTTTAACGTGATGGCTATTAAGTTTTAGACAACCAAAAAAAAAAAAAAAAAAAAAAAAGAAGGAAAAATTAACTTTGATAATTACACAACTCCAAATACCACGAAGTAAATATTTAATAATGGTCCAATTAAACACATATACTAAAATAGTATTTAATGCTTTTTTAAATTAAAACCTAAATTATGTGAATTGAAGCAAAAAGAAAATAAAATAAAAATATAATACAAATATTTAACTTATATATATATATATACATAATTACTGACGTGCCATCTTGGCACGTCAGGCGTTCCTGACGTGCTAAGATGGCGCGTCAGGCGTGGCCTTGGGAAGGCCAGCGCCTGCTGGCCGTCCCATCGGCCACGCCTTGCAGGCGTACGCTGGCGTTTAAATTTGGGATTTCTCCCATTTTTTTTTTTTTTTTCCCTCCAGCTACCTCCTCCCGCCGGCCTGCCTTCTTCTTCCCTCCCATTCTTTTTTTTCTTCTCTCCTCCGGCGCCCACAGCTCCCTCTAGCTCCCGCGCTCTCTCTCTCTCTCAGAGCTCTCCCGCGCTCTCTCTCTCTCATCAGCTCCCTCTCCCGCGCTCTCTCTCTCTCTCTCTCGCTCTATCTCTCTCCAGCTCACGTGACGCGCGTGCTCCGGCCATCTCCATCACTTCGCCGGCTGAAACTTCTCCGTCGTCGATCAACTACCTCCAGCTCGATCTCCTGCAGGTATATATATATATATATATATATATATATATATATATATATATATATATATATATAGTTTTATTTTATATATACTGTTTTATTATATATATATATATATATATATATATTTTGTCTTGTTTAATCAAATTTATGTTTTATTTTGTCATGAATCCGTATGATGTTTGGTTAATATATATATTGGATTGATCGAGCATTTGTGAGTAGGTATTAATTGATGGAGGTGTTTGTTATTTTTTTTTTTTGCTTGAAATGTTATTTACTTATTGTACGTTCGCTGTATATGCACATGCATGCATGCAAGATGATGTTTCTGATGATAGCTAGGTTTTTGTTTCATAATATAATAGTTTTTAAAATGTCGCCGGATTGTTGTTTTATTTTTTTTATTTTTTGTTTGTTTAGCTGAAAAATGTTGGCTTATTAATTAGTAAATAATTTATACAACATTATTTAATTTCAATTTTAATCATTTGACCTTCTAATTAAGTACGTGTAGTACGTAGTGATAATTATAGAGATTTAATTCCATACTTTGTTTAATTAATACTTAAATTGAATGAGTCTTAATATTGAGACGTACATTAAATCTCTTATTAATTTGTAAGTTATACATGAGTATTAATTAAATAGAGACAGTACTCCAAATGAATACACACTTTAATTGGTACTATCCCCTTATTTTTTCTAACAAATTCATATCCATGAATATTGGAACTTCATATTAATTAAATAACTAACCTAGTTATTTAATTATTTTAGGGTCCCCATATATATATATATGTATATATATATATATGCATGAATATTATTATATTTGCACATAAAAAATTTAAACCTATATGATAATGTATATATAGGTTTATATTTTTAACGTGGTTGAAATATTTAGGTTTATATATATGCATGTGCTTGAAATGAGGTATATATTTTTTAAGTCTTTTATATTATTGATTCGTAATTTATGTACGTAGCGAAAAATGGACAAGAGTTGGATGACAAAGTCTAGGGGTACGAGGGAATACAGAGACGGGTGTAGACTGTTCGTGGAGTTTGCAGTTAGTAACTGTAAAACCCCTGATGGAAAAATCAATTGCCCTTGCAAGATTTGTCGAAATAACCGGCGCCACCCGCCGGATTTCGTATTCGACCACTTGACAGGGGGAAAAGGAATGATGCCGGAATATACATTATGGTACTATCATGGTGAGAAGCATGTACAGGGTCCTGATAGACCGTCTGGTTCGAATCGCCCGGCTTCAGATGCGGGTGCAACTGCAAATCAGGGTGGAGACATGCACGCAATGTTGCGTGACTTATTCGGCATGCACGAAGTGGTCAGGGAAGACAATTGTGAGCCTCAAGTCGTAGTGCAAGGGGGTGAAGACATTGTAAACGAAGAAGCCGCTGAAGGTGACGCAGTAAAGTATTATATGCTTATGAAAAAGGCGGAGAAACCACTTCATAACGGAACAAAACATAGCAAACTAAGTGCGACTGTACACTTGTACAACCTGAAGTGCGTTGGTGGACTAAGTAACGCAAGCTTCTCGGCCTTCCTAGAGTTCATCAACCAGTTGCTGCCTGAGAGTGATGAAAAGCTGCCTGGTAATACATATGAGGCGAAAAAGTTTTTACGAGATATGGGACTTGGGTATGAGAAGATACCGGCCTGTCGTAATGACTGTATGTTATTCTGGAAGGGCACAAAGGAGTTGGATTCATGTACCGTATGTGGAAAATCTAAATGGATGGATGCAATCAATTTAGATGAGGATGGTCAACCTATATCGTCGGGCAAGAAACGTCCGGTAAAGGTGTTGCGGTGGTTTCCACTTGTACCACGACTACAGAGGTTGTTTATGTCAGAGCATACTGCACGCTTTATGAGGTGGCATGCAGAAGGCCGCACAAAGGACGGCGTATTGAGGCATCCGGTTGATGGCGAAGCATGGAAGTCATTCGACAATTTACATCCGGAGTTTTCAGCGGACAGCAGGAATGTAAGGCTCGGACTAACCTCGGATGGATTTAATCCATTTGGAAACATGAGCACATCTCACAGCACTTGCCCTGTACTGCTTATGCCCTATAACTTGCCTCCTTGGATGTGCATGAAGCAGACATCTTTTATACTATCATTGATTATTCCAGGCCCAAGTTCACCTGGAATGGATATAGATGTCTACCTTCAACCCTTAATTGAGGAGTTACAAGAACTATGGAATGTAGGGGTGCCCACATACGACGTCTCAAAGAAAAAAAATTTTGTCCTACAAGCGCAGTTGATGTGGACAATTAATGACTTTCCAGCATATGCAGATTTGTCTGGATGGTCTACCAGGGGTGAGAAGGCATGTCCATGCTGTATGAACTCGACATGGTCGAAGTGGTTAAAACATGGTCATAAATGGTGTTATATGGGGCACAGACGATACTTGCCCATGGATCATCCATGGAGGAGGAACAAAAGAACATTTGACGGCAACGTCGAATTAGAATGTGCCCCTGATGTCCCAAGTGGAAACGAAATCATGAACCAATTAGAAGGGATGGTGTTTGGGGATGAGAACGCTGGTCAGGCAAGGGAGGCTGCGAAAGAAAAAGGAAAGAAGCAGAAGACGAATACTTCTAATGTAGTATTCAAGAAGAAAAGTATTTTCTTTAGGTTGCCGTATTGGAAAGATAATTTATTACGGCACAACCTTGATGTTATGCACATAGAGAAAAACGTGATGGACAACATACTTGGTACAATACTGGACATTCCAGGGAAAACGAAGGACAACTTCGCCGCCCGCTTAGATTTGCAAGAAATGGGTTTGAGACGTACACTTCATCCCTACACTGGCGAGAATGGTAAGACATATATGCGGCAAGCTACCCACACGATGTCCAAGGATGATAAGACACATTTTTTGAAAGTGTTACGAAATGTAAGGGTGCCCGATGGATATGCCTCGAACATTTCCCGTTGTATACGACTTAAGGACTGTACGATATCGGGGTTAAAGAGTCATGACAGTCACGTATTGATGCAGCAGCTTCTACCTATTGCATTGCGTGGATCACTTCCAAGCAACGTGGTTAGACCACTTGTTGAGATGTCTGCATTCTTCAGGGAACTATGTTCAACAACATTGACACAAGAGGATATTGACCGACTACAGTGTGCCGTCTATATCACGTTGTGCAAGTTGGAACAGGTTTTTCCTCCCAGCTTTTTCACAAGCATGGTTCATGTGGTCGTGCATCTTATCGGTGAATGCCGACTCGGTGGACCAGTACAGTATAGGTGGATGTATCCGGCAGAGAGGTAAACTTTGTTTACGAATATTTCATATTTTATGGTTTAACTATAATACAAGACAAGTATTAACTGCACTGATTGATTGTATATTCGTTCATATTTAGGAGCCTTGGAGTTTTCAAATCTAATGTGCGTAACAAAGCGGCCCCTGAAGGCTGCATTGCGGAGGGTTACATAGCTACTGAGTTGGTGACGTTCTGTTCGAGATATTTAGATAATACACCAACATTTCACAATAGGATACAAAGAAATCCGGATGGTTCAAAGGGACATGGAACACGAGTCCGGCTCGACCGAATCACAATGACACAGATACACCGGTATATTATGTTCAATTCGGACGACTTCCTTCAATTGCGAACGTAAGTCGATGTCATTCTACGCCATATTGTATATTCAATGAACTTGTAACATTTCCCGTATCGAATTATAATTAACTTCATCATCGAATTGTAGAATGCACATGGATACGCTTAGGGGGCGAACAACAGAGGATCAGTTGGAAACCCAACATTATGAGCTGTTCTGCGACTGGTACCGTGACTACGTAAGAATGACGTGATGTTAACAAAATCACTTGTCGGATTATATTTGCATGCATAATGTTTTCCAAATGAACTGGAACACTCTTTAACCAAGTGTTAACATTGTATTGTAAATATTCACAGGTCGATCGATTGGATGATCGATGTAGGAAGGAACTTGGTGAGAAATTGATAATGCATTGTAGAGGGCCGCGGGAGTCAGCAGTCAGATACAATAGATATGTGGTTAACGGCAAGTTGTTTCGTACAATTGCATCTGATGCCGGAAAGAGGACTCAGAACAGCGGGGTGTGTGTGCCGACTGTTGATGGCGAAACGTACTACGGGAAGTTGACGGAAGTACTTGAGATTGAGTACTACGACAGAACTACGTACGTTATGTTCAGGTGTGATTGGGCGGACACCACGAGGGACAAGGGGTACAAGGTGGATGAGTATGGCATGATACTTGTGAACTTCAAAAACCTTGTTCACACCGGAGAATTGATTACTGATGAGCCATATGTGCTAACTTCACAAGTTGATCAGGTGTTTTACGTAGAAGATGGCAGATACCCGGATTGGGTTTGCGCAGTAAGGACCAAACCAAGAAATATATACGACGTTGGTCAGAGTGAAGGGCATCAGGATTCAGGTGCCAATTATCACGAGTGTGAGCCGCTCATATTGACCAGAAATTGTGATCAGGATCTGCAGGATCATATCCAATACGTCAGACCCGACTTAGATCCAATTGAAGCGTATGTGATTGAATAAAAGCTATATATATATATATATATATGTTTAGATTGGTAGTTGTTCACTATATGCCCATCAACGCATTTAATAGAGTTGTTTAATTGGGAAAAAACGTCAGTATATATATCTTATTTCATACGTGTGAGTCATGCATACATAACGTAGTGAATATTTCATACATTGTATACGTGATTAATTGAATTTGTGGTATTTTTTGCAGGTTACTATGAGCCATAGGGGGAAGAGAAGAGCACGCAGGGGCTCGTCTCTCAAGTGACAGCCTATGTCGCTTGGGTCTCCGTCAGTCCACCTTGATGATAGCGAGCAACAAGACGTTGCTCAGCTTTTGGGTATTCAGGACGGGTATCGACCGGTACTTCCAGGCGATATGGAAGGGGAGATCCCTCTCCATAATCCATACGGTCGGGCAGGCATGGCCCAGACGGGGTATCTGCCAGAGAGCCAGCTTGGACAGCGTATGCAGGGACATGTAGAGCACCTTGATGATAGCCAGCATAGCGCAGGTATGACCGAATTTTTTTTTGGAAAGATTGCAAGTTTTTTGGAAATTTCTAAATGTATTGGTGCGATATCAATTATATTATTTAACTACAACTACAATTTCATATAATTCTAAATATTCTAAAAAACATATATAGCAGGTCCCGACGACAGTGACACATCGGCCGAGGAGGACTGTATTGGTGCGACACAGGACACGGCTGACCCGCAGCCAACCGACCCTGCTCCCGGTGACCACTTACTCCCTCGGCAGGTCCGCACCATAAGTAAGTGGATATGTTCGAATGTTGTGTATATATGTCTTAATTTAGTTGTAATTAGTATTGAATTCGACATAACTTACATCGGTAATTTTTTAATTTATTAGGTACCGATTCAGAGGGAAACGAAGTTATTGAGGTGTTTACCATCCGTGACTCGCACAGGTTGCCGGGAGTCCCTGCCGGCAAGCGGATCATTATGGAGTACAATGCTGCATGCCAGCCCGTCGGCGTTAGTTCCATGAGGTTTAAACGGATGGCTGGAGATATCGTAAGGAGCTCCAATTATGTCCGAATACCGGACGATTGGTTAAAGGTACCGCAGCGTACCAAAGAGGATATTTGGGACGCCTTGATGGTATGTGTTGCATATATGTTAAAACACTCATAATGTATATATGTATATATACGCTCTAAGTTGCACACATATATTTTAGTTTTTGTAATTTAATAATTTTGAACATGTGCAGGCATACTTTTTCGTCCCGCCCGAATTCAATTTGAAAGCCATAAAGAATGAAGCATTCAAGGATATGGGATCAAAGCTGCGGACTTGGAGGTACGAGCTTAAAAGACGCTGTGCAATTACGGAGGAAGATACTCCGGATACTATACGGGCAAGAGTGGGGGACAAAACACTTGACGAGTACAATGCCGAAGACGTGGAGATCTTATTGGAGAGATGGTGTACTCGTCAGAATAAGGTAGGTCATGAGTTAAATTCTTCATTTTGTGTAGTGTCATTATATGGTTTTATTAACATGTACGAGTGTCATGTAAAACAAAATTGCCTCTTTATTGTGTAGTGTTGCATATAAAGAGTACTAAAACCAAATTTCCTTACATTATTAACATATCAATATGGTAACTGTGTAGGACTATGCGAACAAAATGAAGAGCTTGCGAGCATTAAATAAAGAGCCCCATTGCACCGGATCGAAGAGCTATGCCAGAGCGACAGATGAGGAGGTAAGTGTGTAATTTAACATGTAAACAACAAATCATTTGATATATTTAAAAATATTTGTATGTCCTATTTTTTCGGCAGGCCATACGTCTGGGCAAGTATCCTACTCGTGCAGAGAGTTACATCAGCACGCACACGAAGGCGGACAAAAGCTATCCGAATGAGATAGTGGAAGAAAGATGTGTATGCTACAATTTAATTCTTTGTTTATATACTTTAAAATTATCTGCAATTAACAGTTGTATGACCCACTGACCCAATAATGAATGTAACATACAGAAAAGGATGAAGGAGCTGATACCCACCGACCCTGCAGCGTCGTCTAGCATCACAGAGGGAACGGTCAAGTGGGCGCCAAACGACGCGTATGCACAGGCCCATGGAAATAAGCCTGAATACGCCGGTAGGGTTCGGCAGCTTGGATCGGGTATTTTGCCCGTGCGGGGCTCCATACGTTCATACTATACACCTTCACAAGCAAGGTCAGAAAACACCAGCCAGTACTCCATGATATCACAAGAAACGCTTGACAGAGCTCTTGAGGCGGAGAGGGCGAAGCACAAGGAAGAGATAGATGCATTGGTGGCCGAGAACAATGCACGTCAGGCAGCGTTTGACGCCCGATTGCGCCAGATTGAGGCAATGATGCGGTTCAGCTCTGCACCAGATGGAGCTTCCCCACATATTGCGGTGGTGCCATCGTCGATCGACGGCGAAGCAGGTACTGACATTTTTTAATGGTCAAATGTGTTTTTAGACCTTTACCTATATATATGTGAACTTCTATAACCTATATATATGTTAACGTATAACTTATGACCTTTTCAGTTATAACTTATGACCTTATAACTTATAACTTATAACTTATAACTTATAACTTATGACCTATATATATGGAATTGTGTTATCTTATGACCTTTTCAGTTTTATGGAGGGGCCTACTGTTTCCTAGATTAGAGTAGCGGGGCCGAGGATCCCTCCCTCATGTATTATTTTTGAAGAAGAAATCCCTCATGTGTATTAAATCAGAAAGCATTGTTACCCATATACTAATTCTTGCGTGACTTGTCACATACAGCATTCCAATTGGGCTGCCTTAGGAGATAGAAAATAGTGGCCACCTTTTCTTGAATTAACTTGCTTGCTTCTATTTTTAATGGTCAAATGTGTTTCTAGAACTTTAGCTATATCATGTGAACTTCTAAAACCTATATATATGTCAACTTATAAATTTAGAGTATGGATATATATGTTGTAGTCATTCTCTTAATTAATTAATGTTGTGTAATTCCTGTTGAATTTGGTTTATATATCATTGTTGGTTTGGTGGTGGATGTGGGTACGTACGAGCGTTGCTTTTGAACTGTTTTATTGGTATTATGAGATCAATATACAACTATAGTCCTTGTAGAATATTAACAATCTAGTGTATGTGATTGTTTGAGAGTATGAAACGATCAAGTATTAACTAGATGAATATCATAATTTTTTGGAAATAATATAACATGATTTGAATATATGTAAAGTCCTATGTGTTAATATCCTCAACAAATTAAAATGTTAATAAATATCTCACATAATTGCCATGGCAAAAATGAAGCGCATGAGTCTATAAATTTAACGTCAACATTGATTGCTCTTGAGGCGGAGAATTTTAGTTTTTTTTTTTATATGCATTTTTGGCTAATTAACTTCATCATCGTTTTACCTCTTGTTGTGATATCATTTACTGTGTTAGACTCAACAATTGAGTTGGGTGAATATTTGGACATAAATGAATTGCCCTTACATAGTCAATATTGTTTGGTGATTGTTTGTTTTTATCGTTTGCAGGTGATGGAGAAGATGCTATGAATGTCAATAATCAGCATTGACCGTCTGGTTTGCCATTCATACTTGTATAAAAGTTACTTTGTTGACGTAATTGTATTTATGATATCCCTTTTTATAACAACAGAGATAGTTTTTTGATAATTGTGGTTGGTTATTGACACTGGTATATATATGTTATTTTGTGTGTGTTAAGATTGATGGAAAAATAGTCTGATGTGTTAACTTATTAGGTTATGACTTATGTTATTTGTTATTGATGGAAAAATAACATGACTTAAGTTATTTGTATAGATTGACGGAAAAATTGCTAGAATTATTTGCAATGATTGATGGATAAATTGTATATCAGGTTAATTGTAATCCAAAATTCGAGTATAGTCTCAAAAAAATTAAAGAAAAATATATTGGGGGGTGGAAAAGAATTTAAAAAAATTAACCAAATTTTCTGACGTGTCAATTTGTGACGTGTCAATTTGTGACACGTCAGAAAATTTCTGACGTGCCACAATTTAACACGTCAGAAAATTTTCTGACGTGTCAATTTGTGGCACGTCAGAAATTTCTGACGTGTTGAATTTGACACGTCAGAAAAAAATTTCTGACGTGTCGATTTATAACACGTCAGAAATTTCTGACGTGTTATAAATCGACACGTCAGAAATTTTCCATTTCTGACACTTATAATATTCACGCGCGAGACACGTCAGGAACACCACGTCAGGGACGTTTTCTGACGTGTCAGGCAGCCTGACACGTCAGAAAACGTACGTCAGAAAAAAATCATTTTCTTGTAGTGACACGTCAAAAATGCCACATCAGAAAAAAATTTCTAACGTGTCAGACACCATGACACGTCAGAAAACTCAAGTAAGGAAAAAATTGTTTTTTTAGTAGTAAAACCAAAATCAACAATGAAGCCAAAAAAAAAAAAAAAAAAAAAAAAATCAACAATCAATGAAAGCTCAATTAAGAAAATATTGAACTAGAAAATGTATTTTCATAGACCTTTATCATTTACTTGTTTATTCTTTTTCATGCTATGTCTCAATCACTTAGGACTATATGCATGGACTTCGAATAATTCGTTGCATGTCCTTGTACCTTGGACTATGTATATAGACTTTGATACAACATAGTTCATCAACTTGCTTCATAAGTTGCTTTGTTAATTCCATACACCTTATAATCTATGATGTATAGTTTAAATAGGTTTGCTAGAAAATGAAAGACGATTGCGATATTCTGCAAGTGCCCACAATGGGAAGGTACTCCTGAAAAGTGCGTAGTGCAGCATGTTATTCTTCATAAATGCTCCGATAACCTCCTACAATAAAAGTAGTAGTAAATTGTTATATGCTACGTACACATTGGATATGACAAAACCATTTTCTAATATAAATAAAAGCTAATTGGGTTGTTTCACTGATTTTCTAATAATTAAGACAAGGAGGAGTGGTACCTGTTGGGGGAAATCACCACTCTTCATTTGAGAATTGATCAATAGTTTTGCTGCACGATGAAGAGGAGTAGGGTCTCTTTGTGCCTATTATATATGACATAAAATTTAATTCTTCAATTTTTTGAAAAGACTACATGAAAAATTAAAATGATTTATGAATGGAGTGTTAACTCTAGAATGCTTAAATCATGAAGTCACCTGCTGAGCATGAATTAGGCCCATCAAAGCCATTGCAGTCTGCACCAAATTTGATTTATTTCCCTTAAGAGGCGTATATTCCTGTAAACCATAGACAATAATTGGAGATAGTCAGAGATAGGCCCAAACATTACAGTATTGAATATTTTCAGCAATTAACTCAAGATCAGATGTTTGTTACTCCATTAACTAAACTTAGGGATCAATGAGGGCATAAGAAAGATTATTTTGAAGCAAATAAACTACCTTGTTTGGGCATGAAAGATAGCTCTCTCCCCAACCGCCATCATCATTTTGTGTTTTGAGTAGAAATTCTACACCTTTTCGCGTTGCCAGACAATTGTCATAAGTCTTACCAGCAGCTTCTAGCCCTACAAGTGCAAACCAGGTTGCATATATGAAGCAAATTCCCCAAATCCCATACCTGCATGTTAGAATATAAATTAAATGTTTAAATTCATCAATTCCCATGAACTTAAGCTTTTGGAATGAGAGAAAATTTAACTTGGTATCAAAATAAAGGTATTGAGTTCGAACCTTAGCGTCGATAATTTACCTCTAATTTTAATTAAATATTTAAATGTGATGGGCTTCACTTATTAAATGAGAGTTTGAGTCCGCATGTGAGGTGGAGATTTATATGATTAAATTTATTATTTTCTTATCATCTTTAAGTTTTTAGGATAAGTAGTAATTTAATACCGTAGAAGTGCTTATATATATACTCATGCTTCCTTGTGAATAATAGAAAAATGACTCAAACGAATTTAGTAACTCAACAAAGAAACATACCATGAGCCATTAGGCTTTTGTTCGTCTTCTAGGTACTGTACAGCTTTTCTGATGAAAATTTCGATCTCTTTCTTCCTATGCCCTGGATATAATTTCTTGAACAAAACCAATGCTTGTATTGCTGATGAAGTGCACTCAACATACCTGAATCACTTGGTTTTTAGTCCTTAAGTAATTTAAAAGCTAAACAACTTTTAGAAATAAAAGGTGCCAAGTCTTACTCATGCTCAACGACATTGTCCTCAAGAAATTCTACAGGATTAATAAGCTGAAAAACATCACAGAAAGAGAATAGCTTAATTTGGTCAATGATTGCTAAAGATGCTGGCAAAAGAGTAATACTTCAAGTTTTTCACTAACATTATATGTGATAGAAGTATCTCTTAAAAGAATATGTTAAAGCATTTACCTCCAACCACGACGCACCAGTTGCTGGCTCCCAGCCTGGTACACCACCATTTTCACTCTGCAATAGTTTCATAAGATGGAGCTTTTTATCATAGTAATATCTTTGAGAGAAAAATGGAACTCAAGTTTATCTAATTTGAGCAAACATATATAGAGTAGTTGAAATACACAATTGCAGTGCAGTCTAATTCTAACCTGTAGAGAGAGTATGAAATTGACGGAGTCATATAACTCTTCAGGCTCCATTTTCTCACCAACAATTTCGGGTGGCAGCATAGATAGCAACAAGCAACACTATCATATAAGATAGCTCAATGAGCAATCCCTTTTAATGTGGATGAGGTTCAAGTCTCAAATGAATTGTAGTTGAACATAATTAGTTACCTTTAAAGCTTCTGCAGTGCAATCAGAAACAGTCCATCCATGATCTTCATCAGAGAACGTCCATCCCCCTTTAGTAATGTGACGAAACATCCTTCTAAAGTTTCCAGGAGGATTATCCTTGACCTTTTCAAATTTATGTTTGTTGACAAGTCAAAATGTTAAAGAAAAAGATCTCATCAAACACATGTAAAAACAAACATGATGCCCGAAGAGACGGTATGTATATGTATGAAAATTGTTTGGGGTACTACAACTTTTAGTATAAAGTCATTTACAAATTGTTTTCGCGCAATCCATAATTGGTGAAATATATATATATATATATATATATATATATATATATATATATATATATTTATATATATATATAATGTATTTGAGAAAAACCTGGGATTTCTTTAGAAAGTTGTGTGCTTTCATAAGGGTAGGTCCAATTTCATGACTGAGATTAGTAGCGAGCAAAGCTTGGATGGTAAAGCTAGCATCCCAAACCTGGCTACCGCAAGCCTGCATGTGAATAGGAGACATGAAAATTGGCTAGACAACTAGTAATTTAAAAGAAAAAAAAAAAAAAATAGAAATGTCATAGTGCAAGGCTAAATATAAATTGAAAGGCATAATTTGGAAGCATCTCCAATGTTATTGAAAATTAAGCGAAAGATATTTTTTTTAAAAAAAAAAAAAGTTAAGAAACTTGGATAAATAAAAACTGCAAGTTCTCAAGATTATATGATAGTTGTGACTAATATCTACTAACCTGCAACTTCAATCCATCTTCTCCAACCCATAAGATATCATGTATCCTAGCAAGATGCTTCTTAAAGTAATCCCCATTTGGATCTTCAATCCAAGTAGATAGCATAAAGAATGGCTGTCCAATTGAAGTGGCATAAAAGTCTCAAGTTAAGGAGTGGGCATATATAACTTGATCATGATATATATATATATATATATATATATATATATATATATATATAAATTTTAAAAATAAAAATTACCCTTATTAAATAATTTAATTTTTAAAAAAGAAAAAACATGGAACCCACTGGCTTAGGCGTGGGTGAACATAGCAGTCAATTGTAATTTTTTTAACTGGGGTCAATTTTGGGTATTTTTGCGTCATCTGTTAGGATTTAAAGAATGAAGATCTGATTACAAAAGTGATAAAATATCATGAGTGTAGGTGAAGTTTCCCCTTACTCTATATATCCCTTTATGTAAAACTAGTGTTACCTTGTCCACCCCTCCAATGACAATGTACCGACTACTCTCATCTTCATAATGAATGTGTTTCATGTTAACCATACTCATTCACTCACTTCTGCCGTTGAAGATAAGAAAGGTATTGAAGGTTAAATGTTGTGTGACTTTTGAGTTACATAACAGTAGCTGGATTAAATGAGTTTGTAACATAAGACATTTGAAATTCATAACAGTAGCTGGATTAAAGAGTGGGTAACTGAAGGAAGTTGTTTATGATGTTTAAAGTTTAAATTGTAACAGTTAGTACAACCACTTTATTGTATAGGCTTTTCAATTCAAATGTAACTGATGTTATGTGTAGTTGTGTATAAATACTCAAGGAATACAAGTGATCTGGTATCATAAAAAAATACCAGAGTTTCAAATTTGTTTTCTAACTTGGTATCAGAGCCTTTTAGGCTAACGCTTTTTTTGATCCCTCTGAAATGGCCTCATCCTCATTCACATTTGTTCCACCAAATGTCACTCCACTAGCCTCCAAACTAGATGGACCCAATTACACAAATTGGACTACCCAATTTTTACCGGCTCTTCGTACCCATGATCTCTTGGGTATTGTTGATGGCTCAAAGCCTTGTCCTCCGCAATTCATTCTTGATGCGGAAGGAAAGCCCACTTCTTCCATAAGTCCAGAATATTCTGTCTGGCAGAAGAAAGATCAATTTGTTTTGGCTTGGATAAATGCCACGCTAACTGACAAGGTTCTTTCCACTGTTTACGGATTGGATACCTCACATCAGGTTTGGAATCATTTAGCAACACGTTTTGCTCCTAAATCTAAGTCCCATATCTCTCATTTGAAGAGACAATTGCAAACCATGCAGCAAGGGACCAAAGGGTGTTCCGATTATCTTTTGGCTGCCAAAAGTTTGGCAGATCAGTTGGCTGCTGCTAGCAAGCCTGTCGATGATGAGGACTTGATTTCCTATATTGTGGGAGGTCTCAACTCTTCATACCAGAATTTTATCACTACCTTCAACTTTGTTACTCGTGAGCAATCAATTTCGTTTGCTGATTTTCAAGAAGAGCTGCTGAATTTTGATCATATGCTTGACATCCATCAGCAAAGTGTCCCTCCTGCAGCCAATCAGATCGCCTTCTTTGCTCAGAAGCCACGGACTCCTCATTATAGCAAGAAGACAAAGTTCTCACCACAATATCGTGGTCCACCAAGACAACATATGCCCAGACAACAATTCTCCAAATCAGCCTCTGCTGTAACTTCATCAAAACATATGCTTGGTAAACCTTCCTCAAGTCATTCCTCACTTTTTTCTGCTAATAGACCTCCATGTCAGATTTGTGGAAAAACAAGTCACCAAGCTTTGGATTGCTACCATCGTATGGACTTCACTTTTCAAGGACGACATCCACCTTCTCAACTAGCTGCAATGGCTGCCCATACTCATGTTGCTATTGACGAAGAACAACCTTGGTACTTGGACAGTGGTGCTAACAATCATGTGACTGGTGATATTGAGAATCTGAGTTTACAGCAGCCTTATACGGGAAATGAAAATGTTACTGTTGGCAATGGAAATGGGTTGCAGATATCTAATACGAGTTCCTCTCTTCTCATTACTCCCCATACAAAATTGTCTCTTAAAAATATTTTACATTGCCCAAATGCTTCCACCAATCTTCTTTCAATTCAGAAATTTTGCAAAGATAACAATTGCTACTTTAAACTTACCTCTTCCTATTTTGTTATAAAGGACATGCTGACCAAGGAGGTGCTTCTGCAAGGGCCGAGTAGAGCTGGGCTATACCCCATCTTTCTACAAAAATTTCGGAAAAATAAGGCTTCTAGTCAAGCTGCCACTGCTGTCTCTTTTACTGCTTTATTAGGAGTTTCTGTGCCTCTTCATATCTGGCATCTACGACTGGGACATCCCACATCTGCTGCCATTCAACATCTGCTACGACACTCTTTGCTTCAAGTTTCAGGTTCCACAAAAAGTCATTCTTTGTGTGAACCCTGCCAAGTTTCCAAGAGCAAGAAATTGCCCTTCTCAGCTTCTACTCATCGATCCACTTCTCCACTAGAATTAATTCACTCAGATGTGTGGACTTCTCCCATAGTTTCTGTAGGAGGTTGCAAATACTATGTTTTGTTTGTTGATGATCATTCCCGGTTTGCTTGGATGTATCCTCTAAGACAAAAGTCTGATGTATTGCTTTGTTTTATGAAATTTAAGAGTCTTGTTGAAAATTTGTTCTCTTGCAAAATTAAACAAATTCAAACAGACAACGGTGGTGAATATATTTCACATGCCTTCACTAAATTTCTTGAAACACATGGTATACTACATCGTCTTACATGTCCGTATACATCAGAACAAAACGGTATTGCTGAACGTAAACATAGGCATATCACTGAGACCGGCTTGTCTTTGTTAGCTCAATCTCATCTTTCAAATAAGTATTGGGTTGATGCTTTCTTAACAGCCATTTACTTGATCAACCGTATGCCTACACCCGTTCTTCATAATAACTCCCCTTATTTCACATTGTTCCAACGTCATCCAGATTATACCTCTCTTAGGTCCTTTGGTTGTGCTTGCTTCCCATTACTTAGACCATATAATTCTCACAAATTGTCTTTTCGCAGCAAAAAATGCATCTTCTTGGGTTATAGCACAAATCAAAAAGGATATAGGTGTTTGGATCCAACTTCTCATCGTGTTTACATTTCTAGGCACGTTGTTTTTGATGAAACTAAATTTCCAGCACAAGATGGGGTCTCAGCTTCCACTCCCCAAACAGCAGCTCTCCCAATCAGCAGCCCATGCCTACCAGGTATTTCTGTTCCTTTAGTTTCTTCTTTTGATTTAAATACTCCTGCTACTGATTGGGTTCCTCAAATTTCTTCATTGTCTCTATCTCCTGCGGAGGATACTTCACCTCTTTCTTTTGATAATGTGTCACCCTCATCCCCACATATCTCATCTACTACCCCTGATGAAGTATTACCTGATAGTTCACTTTCTCAGTCTCCATATGATCATGCTAATTCTTCCACTTCCAGCCCACCCATTCCTCTGCCTGCTTCTGCTACCCGCATGATCACACGGTCCCAAACAAATTCTTTGAAGCCTAAACAGTTCCCTGACTACAAGCTTTTCTTTTCTACAAAACATCCACTCACTGCCTTGTCTTCCGTTGTTCTCCCTTCAGAACCTCACACTTACAAACAAGCAGTAGGGAATCCGAATTGGGAATTTGCAATGCAAGCTGAGTTTGAGGCTCTTATTGCCAACAAGACCTGGACTTTGTGCCCAAGACCTGCACATAATCGCATCATTCGTAACAAATGGGTTTACAAACTTAAGCAGAAATCTGATGGCTCGATTGACAGGTACAAAGCACGACTTGTTGCAAAGGGCTTTGATCAAGTTGATGGCCTTGATTTTACAGAAACTTTTAGTCCTGTCATTAAGCCTGCAACCGTGCGTCTCATACTTGCTGTAGCTGTGCACTATAATTGGCCCATTCACCAATTAGATGTTTCCAATGCATTTCTACATGGGCACTTGGAAGAAGAAGTCTTTATGGAACAACCTCAAGGGTTTGAGGATCCTACTCATCCAGAATTTGTTTGTAAACTTCATAAGTCTCTTTATGGTCTCAAACAAGCTCCTCGAGCTTGGTTCCTTCGCTTGTCTCAAGCATTGTTGGAGCTTGGATTTGTAGGTTCGAGTGTGGACACCTCTTTGTTCTTTTTTCATCGTGACTCAGTAAGTGTTTTTCTGTTAGTATACGTTGATGATATCATCGTAACTAGTAATACTCCTACTGCTATTGGTGCTATTATTTCTCAACTCAAATGTGATTTTGCATTAAAAGACCTTGGTCATCTTTCATTTTTCTTGGGGATTCAGGCTAATCGTGACTCCCATGGTCTCCATCTTCATCAAGGAAAATATGTCACTGATTTGCTTATTCGTGTTAACATGGCTGGAGCCAAACCTGCATCTACCCCTTGTGTTTCAGGCAGTAAACTTTCCAAGTTTCAGGGTGATCCTCTTTCTGATCCCAAAGAATACCGTCACATTGTTGGTGCTCTTCAATATTGTACATTGACTCGCCCAGATATTGCATATAGTGTTAATCAATTATGCCAGTTTCTTCATTCACCAACTTCAGTGCATTTGACAGCTGCCAAACGTGTACTTCGGTATCTTAAGGGCACCTTGCATTATGGTTTGTATTATACACAGGGTTCTTTGAAATTGAATGGCTTTTGTGATTCTGATTGGGCTGGAAGCCCTGATGACAGAAAATCCACGACAGGTTATGCAATATACTTAGGTCCGTGCTTGATTTCTTGGGCTGCTAAGAAGCAACCTACTGTTGCTCGGTCAAGCACAGAAGCTGAGTATCGTTCTATGGCTCTTACCGTGGCTGAGTTATATTGGATTCGTATGCTACTCAAAGAAATTCGACTATTCCTATTCTCGGCTCCTTGCTTATGGGTCGACAATATTGGGGCTCTATCTCTCTCCTCTAATCCTGTTTTTCATGCTCGCACTAAACACATCGAAGTGGATTATCACTTTATTCGAGAGAAAGTGTTTAACAAGGATTTGGTTGCTCGGTATATATCAACTGCAGATCAGCCCTCAGATATTTTTACTAAAGGTCTCACATCAGCTCGTTTCCTCCTATTAAGAGACAAGCTCATGGTTCGTTCCCTCCCCATTAGCTTGAGGGGGGATGTTAACCATACTCATTCACTCACTTCTGCCGTTGAAGATAAGAAAGGTATTGAAGGTTAAATGTTGTGTGACTTTTGAGTTACATAACAGTAGCTGGATTAAATGAGTTTGTAACATAAGACATTTGAAATTCATAACAGTAGCTGGATTAAAGAGTGGGTAACTGAAGGAAGTTGTTTATGATGTTTAAAGTTTAAATTGTAACAGTTAGTACAACCACTTTATTGTATAGGCTTTTCAATTCTGATTGTAACTGATGTTATGTGTAGTTGTGTATAAATACTCAAGGAATACAAGTGATCTGGTATCATAAAAAAATACCAGAGTTTCAAATTTGTTTTCTAACTTTTCATCACTAGTTGAAGAGCCTTATTTCTCAACTTGTTAAAAGGCCAACGAGTTAGAACAGGCTCCGTTAGCATGTAAACACCATCCCAAAGAAAATCTTGTATCCAATGATGAGGATGATAGAGATCCTCCTACAACAATTTTACAAAATCATTTTCTTCTATATATGGAATCAAATGTTGTTAAATGGTATGTATATATGCAAAACTTTGACCATATTTGTGCTTAAGGAAAATCGAGATGTATTGATCATCACCTTCGAACATAAGTGGCGTGCTCTCCTCCAGTTAATACTATGGTAAGGTTCAACATAGAGCTCTTTTCTCAATTCTAAAATGAGAGGTGTTATCCGGCCAACAAACCTCTTCCCATACAAATACGAGATGGGAAAATAAGTTACCCGAAGATAGCACCAAAGTTTTGCTGCATGTACGTATGAGATATATATAATATTAATTAATATTTCCGAAAAGCTATTTTAGTATCATAATTGAGAAATATTTCTTTGCATTTTGGTATCCATCTCGTGTATATCTCCCCCTAAGTTTGCATACTTCATCCACCCTTAATTAGAAATGACAAAAAACACCAATAATAGTTGAAATATGCCAACCCAGAGGAGATAAGTTTGCATACTTCATCCACCCTTAATTAGAAATGACAAAAAACACCAATAATAGTTGAAATATGCCAACCCAGAGGAGATATACATGAGATAAACACGAAAATGCAAAGAAGCATTTCTCATGATAATTACAATCAATATTTATGTGTAAAAGGAAATTGTGCAAACCAGGATCAATCGGAGGAAATAGCCAAAACTCTGGGGGCATCGGCTTGCACCCAGACCATTCATACACACCAAGCAACTACAAGAAAATGGTAGGTACTAAATAATTGCTTGATCAGGAAAACAATAAAATATGTGTTTTAATTTATTATATTGTACCGAAAGCCAAATCTTTCCCCAAGATAGTATATGTGTTGCACCACCATGATCCAGAATCCACTTCCGAGCCCTCGCACAAGCATTTTCTTGACCACCTTCTACTCCTTCTCCAAGTATACGCATAGTAACGTAGCACAAAGTTGTGCTAAACATGCTACTATTACCTTCTAAATGCAGTCCCCACCCACCATCTTCATGCTGTGCAAACATAACTTAGAAAATCAATTAGTGCAACTTTATAATATCTTAAAATTTTGTGAGAAATTAATGTACCTGTTGATTGTATATATATCGAAGGATTTCTTTGCGATGTTCTACAGAGAACACAATATCAAGATGCCCTGTAATGTATAGACAGATGACCTGCACTTTTTGTTTTTTCAATTTTTTTTAAAAAAATTAATTCTAGTTAGAAATTGCATCAACTAGATAAAGAGCTGTGCTTATTTAACCCAAAACAATCCTCAATGAATTACATACTCTAATTTGGCCACCTATTAGATGTTAAAGGCTAAACGTCTGACAAAGCATTAATTCTCATATTAACCCAAAACAAATATATGAGCAAACATTAACAATCATCACTAAGTCTATTATGCTATGAGTAATGCTAAAGACCATCTTTTTATCCTTCTAAAGCTGATGTGGCTTTTAAAATCACTATTAGATCAAAATTCAAGTATGATTCATCTAAAATTTAATGGTGATTTTAAAAGTCACATCAGCTTTAGGAGAATAAAAATAGGATAAAAAGATGGTCCCTAGCACTCATTATGCTATATATGTACATCTTAGTTATATAAAATTATGTTGATTAAGACTAAAAGGAAAAGATCTTCGGATTTAATTCATACTGATTTCAGTAGATCTTTTCTTCCTAACTTATATCAATTGCAATTAACATTTCATCACCTTGGCTAATGAATTCTCATGCTATGTATATATATTTATCTCATTAATGATAAGCTTGAAAAATAATGTGGGAACAATATTAAGCCCTCGCATTTGACCATAATGGTGAATATGAGAATAACTTCTATAAGGATTTTGCACAAACACAACATTTTCTGTCGTCCAATGAGAGAAAGAAACATCAGCATGGAACAAGAAAAAGGAGCAAGACGAAAACACCAGATTTTTGTCCAACTCATTGTCAAAGCAACCATTTTTTTCTCAAATTGTCAAAATCCCAATTTGAGGTTTCAATTTGACGTGAAACACATGGATTTCAACTTTGGCTATATAAGAACTACTAAGCATGATTTCTAAGGTGCTAAAGCCATTCATTACACAGTATTTATGCCTTTAATTTTTTTGTGCCGAAAGATTTCTTTGTTTTCTGAGCTGTGATTCTATATTCTCTTTTGGAGTTTTTGTAAACCAGACCATTACACAAATCACAAACCTTTAGCCACCAAAGTTTCGGTAGAAGAGTTCAAGTAGAAGAATTGTCCAAAGGTTATGGAAGAGCTATAGCGGTAGAGAGAAAGTGGCTCGCTTATCTAGTATAAGGGTATGCCAACTACAAATGTTTTATAAGTATGAACAACTTGTAATCTCTTATTCTTTTATAATAGATTTGTTTACATGGTTTGGCTGCTCCAAAATGTTTTACCTTTGAAAAGTTCTTCAAAGAGTTTGATCACTTGATTAATAAAATCATTTATTGATTGTGTGTTTGATTTTGGTTTTAATTTTTCTATATTATTTTATTAATTGTTTTGCTCCGTAATTTATTAATTGGAGATATTTTCTACATGACACGTGTTAGAAGAGTTATTAGAGTTTGGAGGTATTTTGGTGATTGTGCTATTTCTCTAACCCTATATAATAAGATGTGTGGCAGACTAAGTAACAAGTAGGGAGTAACGTGCTTCCACCTTTTGTATCTAAATCGTTCATGCAAACTACAACATGGTATTAAAGCCTTAGGGTTTAAATTTTGTTCCCTTTATTTTTAATAGTTTTCCACTCTTTTTCTTTTGGTTGAACCTCACACCTATTGTTGGTGAGTCTCCTTCTGGTGGCAGCACTGTCCTGCCTTGATGAAGCTTTAGAGTTGTTCTTGGAGAACGAGAGGAAAAAAAAAAAAAAATTGTTTCTTTTGGTGCTCTGTGATGGTTTCGGTGATTTAGAGGTGTTCCTCTCAGTAGTTCTCATGTTAGTCAAAGGTTTCTGTGATGCTTACCGGCTCTGGCCATTAATAGTGGTTTTCGTGGTTGCCGGCAGTGGTTATGGTGCTTTTCGGCATATTTGTGGCATTTAATGGCATTTTTGAGTTCTTTGGTGACTTCTATGGTGTTATGAGAGATGTTTTTGGCAAAGTTTGGCAATATTCAGCCATTTCTGTGAGTGTTGGTTATCACCGGCAGGTTTTTGGCAAATTTGTTGGAAAAGACGATCTCTGTTTGGCTACTCATGCTTGATATTCCTATCCTTGGATAAGGATAGCTGGAGTTATATTTGGATCTTCCTTATCCTAGTTAATGATAATTGGTTTTGCTGTTTTAGACCAGTTTAATGTGTTTTTATACCAATTCAATGGCTTCTAGGTCCAGTTCAATGTGGTTTTAGACTGGTTCATTCGTTTTCTTACTAGTTTAGTGTGTTTTCAAACTGGTTCAACGTGGTTTCAGACTTGTTCAATTTTTTTTGGAACTGGTGCATTAGTTTTCTTCCCAGTTCAGAGGGTTTGGATACTGGTTCACTCTCTTTTACAGCCGGTTCAATTCTTCTTTGACCAGTTCAATGCCTTTCTCGACCAGTTTAGTGGGTTTTATGACCGGTCCAATGAGGTTAATGTTCGGTTCAATGGTGTTTTAGCCTAGTTCATATTAGTTTGGGCTACATGAAGCTTCCATCAGGTTTGTTGCTTAAGGGGAGAAGTTCCCGTTCAAGTTTTCGTTGTTGTTGGTTGATCACAGGAAACGTGATCATCGTTTGTTATCGAGATACAACCGGCCATGGTGTTTTGCGGTTAGATCCAACTGGCTTTGTTGTTTTGCAGTGGTTTCCGACTGGTTAGTTGTTTTCCGGTGAGATTTTACTAGCCTTAGTGTTTTGCGGTGAGATTCATCCGGCCTTGGTGTTTTGCGGTGAGATCTGATCTACTCTTAGTGTTTTGCAGCGAGATTCGACCGACCTTGGTGTTTTGTGGTGGGTTTCGACCAATCCTTGTTGTTTTCCGGCGAGATCCTATTGGCCTTGGTGTTTTTCGGAGAGATCCAACCCCTCACTACAATTTTTGGCGAGTTTTCAACCGATGTTGAAGTTTTTAGCAAATTTTCTTGTTATTTTATTCAGTCTTTGTATTATGCGCTCTAAGCTGTTCCAGCTTGAGGGAGAGTCTTAGAGTGTATTTTTCTAGGTGTTTTTTGTTTGCTTGTTTCTTCCAAGCTAGATTTATGTGATATATATGCTACAGCTTAAGGGGGAGTATTAAAAGAGTTATTAGGGTTTAGCTAAGTGTCATGACAGGCTAGCAACGGCACCTTAATGACTGCTCACTGTTTTCTCATCAGATGGTGAGTCATGACGGGTAGGTGACGGCACTTTGAGATGTACTCACTGTTTTCTTGTCAGATGCCTCGTCAAGACGGGTATGTGATGTGACTGAAGAATGAGCTCCCTAGTTTCTTGTCAGATGCCTTGTCAGGACGGGACATGTGACGTGACTGAAGATTAAACTAAATGTTATCTCGTCAGGACAAACTTGTGACGGGGCTGAGATAATTTTACTCATCATGTCATGACAAGATTTCTTTCCTGTTAAGACTTGAATATTTCCACATCTTAGATCTGCATATTTTGTTCATCATGTCTTAATGCGAAATGAGTCATGTTAAGACGTGATGAGTAAAATTTCTTTCCTATAAAGTCTTTTTCATGTTATTGTTCATGCTAGAAATTTTGGGTATTTTTTCTTGATAGTCTCAAAGATTTTCCTCCGAGTAGTTAGTTCTTGTGAGTTGGCTTCCAAGAGAGGAAGTGGTGAAAGCTTCGGGATGTCCTTTCTCTTGATGTGTTGATTGTCGTTCCATATTGATCTACAACTATGCTTGTTCTACAACTGTGAAGAAGTCTACCAAATGATTGGTAAGTACAAGCACTCCATGAAGATAATTGGCTAGGAAACAAGCAAGTGAGTGTGTTGTTCTTATAGAGTCTAGAGAGTCACAAGAGGTTGTAAGTATTTTCTACTGTCTGTAATCGGAATTTTCCTATATTGATTTCTAGGGTTTGGCGGCCCCGGAGTGGTTTTTCCGTTTGATTGGTTCAAAGGGTTTTCTACTTTGTCACCAACTTTTGGTGTTGTGATTTTGATGTATTAATTTTCGTTGTGCATGATTATTCTGTGTTTGCATTATCTTTTGTTTTAGTTGGTGGTTGGAGTTATAACATGATTCTCGTATTTTATCAAATTCTTTTAGATAAAATAAGTGGTTTCAAAGAAAATACAATTTATATTTTATGTTTACATTGTTCTATAAAAGTTGCTATTTTATGTTACATATCTATGTCTTAACGCAATTCGGTAAATTGGGGTTGACCGTAGCCACCCCAATGCCCATTTGGGTGATCCACCCCCATGGCCTGTGGGGGGTGGCCGATCACCCCCAAGGGGCCAAATGGGGGTGGCCGAAACCACCCCCAAACCCTCGACCACCCTCAAGTGGCAAAAGAGACACCCCCAAATGGCCGGATTGGGGTTGGCTACGGCCAACCCCAATTATTTTATTTTATTTTTTTTTTGGTTTATTGAATTGAGGGCATTCTTGAAAATTTTTAAAAATACATGGGGGCAATTTTGGAAATTTTATACAAAAAAATTCACGTATATTGCTCATAAGCAATTTTCTGTCAAATTGGTCGGAAATTGTTAACGGAGTGGCTACATTGCAAATTTTTGATACTTTATTGAGGTATATTGCAAATTTTTAAGCATTGGAAATTAAATTACAAATCGGGTAAAACATTAAGCAGGTCAAGTATAATTTTCCCTTTTTATATTATCATGCATGCAGAGTTATACATTATCATGTAAATGAGTGGATTAAGCGTTGAATATTAGAAGATATGATGTTCATATGCATTATTAGAATATTGGAAGCTATAAACATCTATTTTAACATACAAATACACATGTTAGCAGCATTGTGATCAAGTTGAATAAAAGCATGAAAAATCCTGTTAAAAAAATGTTTCCATCGTCCATTAATCCTTACTCTCTCTTCCTGTGTACGTGTGTTTCAATGAAGAGATGTTAATGATGAATAATGGAGATGAAAAGAAGATACGTACCATGGGAGGAAGGGCATATATTCCACAAGTATTTTCAGCAGGCCAATGGCCGTCGCTGGCCTGCAAGGCTGTAAAGATGTTGACGGCCCTCCTCATCGCGATTGTGGCCGTCTCATACGACATTTCCTCACCGTCCTTCACCTTCACTTGGGGAATCGTTTGTTTGAAATTTTTCTCTCTTAAAAACTGCAATATTATAAATCATAACAAAAATTAATGACATCTTGTTTAAGAAACATGCAAGGTCGTCAAGAATCAGCCAAAAGAATGTTGTCTTTTATTAATGTATATCTAGAGTACGTTCTTTAACGTATTTAATTTTAAAGAATGTTTAAAATATAAAAGAAAAGAGTGTTTGATTAATATATCTAAGTGGACCTTAGCCCATTAACTTAGACTTTTGGGCTAGAATTGTGTTCAACTATGTATATTAATGTACTCTTGGTAAAAACTCCATAACCACTTTATCTCCTAACAAATCACCACAACTAATTAATTCTTTTCAAACTAATTCATTATGTATCACGTTAACTAACTTAATTAATATATCTTTCCATGAATTAAGAATATTTTAAAAGTTGATAAATGAAAACGATTAGAATAAACAAAAACAAGTTATATATATATAATCCACTTGCAGGCCAAGCGTGAGAGCATTCCTAGCAACTTCCTTACCATTTTCTCTAAATTTAAGAATCAAAACTACTTTTTACTTCTATATCTATATACACTCCACAATAACTTTCCTTTATCATTCACTATACTAATTAAATATCATTTGTTTACTTTCTTTATTTTTAATTCTTTATTTCTCTACTTTTTTAATGATTCAATCAAGAGAGACAATGAATTTTTTTCTTTTTCTTTTTTTTCTTTTTTGTCTTTATCTTTCAATAAGCACAAGGATCGCTACAGTGCAACCCAATACATTGGGTTGCACTGTAGCGATCCTTGTGCTTATTGAAAGAGAAAGACAAAAAACATTGGGTTGCACTGTAGCGATCCTAATGTTGAGAGGTGATATAAGAAGTCTATTGTGGGTGGCTTTTGTGGCTTTTTTTTACATTTTTCTTAAACTTAGGGAAGGGAACCACATATAGGGGAGCTGCTGTGAATGCTCTAAGATGAGGCCTAGTTTTTGATAGTATCCCATACATGACCACAGTCGTACATGGCGTCGATCATGTTTCTCTAAATCTTAAATGTCTGATGTGAATGTGTTGTTGCAGCAAGAGAGAGAGAAAGAAACATTGGGGGTCCAGTTTTGAAACAATACACTTTTGGACAAGCACTAGCAGAAGATACCCTATAATCCAATCTCTTCCCTATGTTTAGGAAAATTTTTTAAAAAATCACAAAAACTCACCCACATCAGTTTCCCTAAATTTAACAAACACCCTTTGGCAGCTACAATGTTTCCCAATATGTAGGGAACCAAAAGTGGTTTCTTATTCATTATTTTAATATAAATATTTTTCTTTCCACTTTCATCTTTCATCATTTTGTCTTTCATTGGGGATTGTGTTGGAATTTTGTGAAAAATATGATGGTAGGTAGGGAACTTGTATTTTGTAAAGAAATTATATTTTAATGGTAAAGGAAAATCTAAGAGGAGCTTTTGTGAAATACATTTTGATAGGAAAGCAAAAAGTAGTTTTGTTCTTTAAACTTAGGGAAAATCAAAAGGAAGCTACAACTAGTGTTTTTAGAATCGTATGAGGCAAGAGCTCAAGGGTGTAAGTGAAACACTGAAGCCGGATTTGATGCCGACAAAAATGACCTCATCATCATAAAGGGAGGGTCAGATTTATCCCTCGGCCCAAAAAGAGAGTTGGGGGGTATTTAAAGAAGAAATACCTCTCGGGAATTAAACCAATGCATTGAATTGTATCAATAATGTTTGAGTGACTCCAAGATGTGCTCCAAGGTAGACATGAGCCTTGGATAGCCTCGGTTCATCCTGGGACTTTGGTTGAATTCCCATTATCGAAGTTCCTCGGATAAGAGAATTGGGAGGTAACTAGTGGAAATAATTCCACTCTATTAGCCCACATGATACATCATGGGCCTCAAGACCAATACAAGCCTACTAGAAGAATAATATGCCACAACTCTCAGAACTTATAGGGCAAGTCGAAGTAGAAGACTTAATTCTAACCTATAAATAGGCCCCTCTACTAGTTATAAACCCTAGACTCAATTATTGTATATTGGGCAGACTTTTCTCAAAATAACTAACTCAGGAATTAGAGTGAGACCCGCTAGCACTCCACCGGGGAGTTCTCTTAATTGGTTATTGTCTTGCATGAGTGAACACGAAGATTGAAGATCAAGGACACCTCGAAGAACAAGAAGAACGTACAAATCACACCAATCGAAAACTGTTAGACCAAAAAATGTCTTAACAACATGTGTCATAATCTGAATGGTACTGCTGACATGTCATTTAACGTTTTCCATTAAAAAATTAGACGGAAGTAGAGTGCATAAACCTATTTGTTATTTTTGTATATTACTGATCTAGAGAGCTAGCTTTTAGAACATTTTTATACTATCAAGAGCTTATTGCAAATAAGTCTAACACATAGACTGATTTTGCATTATTTCATAAAAATTAAAAATAAATAAATAAAGGTATTTGAGAATTGTGGCACAAGGGTCTACAATTGTCCTAAAAGAGGCCCATACTCTCTTTTAATAAGTGATATCCAACATAGTGAATTAACGGAGTCATAGTTCGAACTAATTATGACTTATTTTGATATCATGTTAAATAATTATTTATTCCAAAAGCTTAAACTTATAAGTAAATAAATTTAATCGGTGGATCAATACTTTAGCATTTAGAAAATCTTCATTATTATTTATGATCTTTAATTAAATGATTGAGAAATAGTATTTTGGTTTTCAAGCACATACGTGCATAATAATTTAGGTTCAAAACACAAAGAAGAGAGAGTGAGAGAGTGCGAGTGATCAGAAAGGAGACCTGCAATCGCCATAGAAGATCGCTGCAGTTCCTGTTGTTATGGCGGTTCTCGTAAAATATTTGACGAGCCTCTTCAACCTCGGCTCGCTCTTCAGGTGTACCGACATTAGAGTCAAACTCCCATACTTGCCTTCCCACGAAGTTGTTCGTGCTAAAGAGGAAAGGGCTGTTGCCACCTTCCGCAATCTTCAGCCTCCACATTCTTCTTCTGCATGCAAACTCCTACCACACACAAATAATACTGCGCGCGCACACACACATATATATAGACACACACGTTTAACACCATTAATTGTGTTATTGTCCAAGTCTCAACTACCCTTCATGTGAGACCAATTAATACGCAAGCACTATAATTTTGAGGACATATTAAAGAGTCATAATAATCCCTCCAAAATCTTAAAAAAAAAAAAAAAATCATACTAAATATATGGCATGTTGCGCTAAAGTTTAAACGTCATAAATACAATTAAAAATCTTTTATAGCTATATTTTATTCACGACTTGTTTAACGGTTGCATTGATTAGTCTGGGCATAGCAAATTCTGCCAATGCGTCTATTAATGGTTTGACAAAAAAAATCTCTTTAATTTCTGAATAATGGTTTTTTTTTTTTAAAGTTGTAAATTATTTTTTAAGTTTGAATTTCTCATTCTTAAATAGAGACTCTCAACGGAAATGTATCCTGGACCTGTCAAATATTTAAAAATGATTCATTAATTTATGAATATAACCATTAAATAATAATAAAGAATATGCTGAACAATTAGTACGTAAAATAATTTACAGCACAGAAGAAGAATCCCTTTCCTACGATGAGAGCAGGCCGCCGAGCACTATAATTGAGAGCCGCCAATCTTAATGTTGTGTTACGGAACTAACATAGGGATAAAGTAGACATTATATTATAGTAGATTTATATTTAAAATGAATTAGATTTTATTTAGATTAGTTTTGTTATCAGTATTTTTAGATTAGAGATAAACATGTATCTATTTGTATTTTAATTATCGATCTAGTTATTTATTCTAGAGACAAGATTGCATTAGTTATCTTTCTAGGTTTATCTTCAGTGTAGGAGTTTTACTCCAAGTCTAAGTCATTGTAATCTTCCTATTTAAATGATGATATTTTAATAAAAAGGGGACCAGAAAATTAATCCCAAACCTTGAGTTTGAAAAGGTTTGGGATTAAGTTATTTGTTTAATTTGTCCCATTTTTTGTATTTATTATATTTCCTTCTCTTGATTTACACAACATTTAAATGTTACGTGAATACGTAACAGAGATAGATTATATGTTCTGAAGGAACCTAGACCTTTTAGATTTTGAGGAAACCTAAAAAACCATTTTCAAATTCAAGGTTTGGAATTAATTTTCTGATTCCTTTTTATTAAAATACCATCCTTTAAATAGGAAGATTACAATGACTTAGACTTGGAGTAAAACTCCTACACTGAAGATAAACCTAGAAAGATAACTAATGCAATCTTGTCTCTAAAATAAATAACTAGATAATTGAAATACAAATAGACATATGTTTATCTCTAATCTAAAAATACTGATAACAAAACTAATCTAAATAAAATCTAATTCATTTTAAATATAAATCTACTATAATATAATGTCTACTTTATCCCTATGTTACTTCCGTAACATGTTGACTGTGCTATTTTTTTTATTGCATATATTCACTCTTGCCAAACAATCACGACCAAGTATTATTTTCTTAGCTAACAATCACTTTATGACATATTATTTCTCGCAAAGACAGGACTTTATAATATATTTTGCTTTTGAGGGAGACTGCCAACTTAATTATTTGCACCATTACCATCCACATATATATACACGCACATTAAATAAGCACTTATCCTCAAACTTTCAAAAGTTTTGTAATAATAACCTCTAATTGTGCACATTTAAAATGTCAGGTTCGTTCCCAATCATCATCACCTTTTACTTTCACTAATTGTTAAGATTTTTTTGTTAAATCCTATTGGAGAATGCTAAAATGACCAAAATACACTTGTTTTTATTTTTTAATTTATTTTTTAAATAACTATACATTTGACGCATGACGGGACCTTTTAGTTTTTTTTTTTTTGCTGTTTCTATTTTATTTGTTTTTAAAAATTTTTAATTAAGGGTAAATTTTTAAATTTACAATTTTTACAAGGTATAAGGAATATTTCACCTGTTTACTTTTTGAAGGTATTGGTGAAATTAAATGAGGTTGAAACATGCAATACCAACATTGCAAATTTTTATAATTTGATGTTACCATTGCAAAATACGTGACATTTGAGTGATGGAGGTAAGTAAAGTTTCCTAATAAAAATTTAACTTGGACAAGAAACTTGATTCAATTTTTCTAAAACAACACTTTTAGCTGTATAACATGACAAAGTTTGCAAGAAAGAATTTATGTTAATTAGCTGTTAACTAACTTGTGAAGTTAGTCTATAAATTAGGGCAGCACTTTAATAAATTAGAAGTTTATGGAAACGATGAACTAGCTGTATTAAAGTAGTTAATCTGTTTATGGAAACGATGAACTAGCTGTTCGGTACAATAATGTACCGAACAGCTAGTTCATAGTTTCTACAAACTACTAATTTATTAATGTGCAGCCCTAATTTATAGACTAACTTCACAAGTTAGTCTAGTAGACGTGCAAATTTATGGGGTTAAAAATTGGTCAACAATTGTGGTAGTATTTGGCAAACAACATGGTTTTTTTATGGTATTGTTCGCAATTAAAAAAAAAAAATTAAAAAAAGTGATATTAAAAAGTGAAATATATATATATTGTAGTGATTTTTTTTTTTTTTTGAATAGGAGTAAAAAGTAAATGATGAGACATATTAGTTAAAAAATGCCAGTTAGAACTTTTTTTTTTTTTTTTTTTTTTTTTTTTTTGTAGTAATAATATTTGGGAAGGGGGGTTTTGTTTAACAAACAACCCGTCTTGCGTGCCTTAACTCAAAAAAAAAAAAAAAAAAAAAAAACATTTTACAGTTAGAGCACTCCTTGCAGCCACATTAAAACAATTTTTGGTTATTATGATGAGGCAATTTAACAAAAGTAGTTTAAATATTCACTTTTCAGACTCACTATTTTAACCAAAACAAAATGGAGAGTGAATGGTACTCACTAAAGACAGTGAGTACTATTCATTCACCAAATGAATAAAAAATAATATAAATTTTTTCTCTCATTCCCTATTCTTTGAAAAAGTTAATATATATATATATAAACAAGCATTTGAAAAAGAATATTTAAATGGAATAGTGAAAGTTGACAGTTAAAATAATGAGGCTGCTAGGATGCTTTAAAAAAGTAAGTAGTTAAAATAGAGAAAATAGTACTTTTGATTATTTTGGTGAGTAAAATTTGATAAGGCTGCTAAGAATGCTCTTAGAACCTGCACCACTTTTTTAATTTTGCATCCAATATTTAAAAATTGATATTGTCTTATTCTAAGTTTTTGAAATTGTTTATGTAACTATCCGCCAATAATTTTGATCTTGACTAATGAAAGAAGGCCCACATGCGCCCAAGGCTGACTCCATATGTTTTAATTTGGGCGAAAAGTTTAAGCGGATAATTTTTCTTATATTTAAATATTAATTAAATAATATTTATTTTAATATTACTATTATATTTTTTATTTAAAAATCATTCTTTTTGCTTTTTGGGATGCAAAATTTATTACTGTCCAAAATTTTTGTTGCTCAATGCTTCTCACAAGGCCAAAAAAAATTTACCCACAACCTTCAAGAATGGAATGTTTAAGATTGGATTTTATGTAATAATGTCTTT
Organism: Corylus avellana; assembly: GCF_965113065.1. Taxonomy (NCBI): domain Eukaryota; kingdom Viridiplantae; phylum Streptophyta; class Magnoliopsida; order Fagales; family Betulaceae; genus Corylus; species Corylus avellana. The sequence continues at coordinate 13,167,098 of NC_142495.1, read as the reverse complement.
ATTATTATTTGATTCCCTAATTAATTGTTATCGATTTTTTAAGCCTTATATAGTTTGGAATGTTAGATAATCAAATGATATTAATTCGAATTTTCAATTTGCTCACAAATTAAAATTGTAATTTTTTTTTTTTTTTTTTTTTTAACGATTTTTACCGATTCCTCTCCATTTCAAGAAATCTTAAAATGGAAGTTTCTTCTCTCTAGGGTCTTCTACGAACGCCCTGAGGTGAAGCCTTCTATCCCCTGTTTCTAGGGTGGAGTCTAATCTCTCGAATACGAGTGTCTTCTCCTTCGAGTGCTGAAGTAACGAAGAAGAGCGATGGGAACAACGGCGGAGGAACTGTCCCGGCTTTGGGAGAATCTCACTCTAATGGAGGAAGAAGGTGCAGATTTGACCATTGGGGAATCTGATCTAGCCCCTCTGGCAGCGAGAGAAGTCTCTTGTGTTGTTGGGAAACTATTAGCAGATCGAGTTGTGGGGAAGGACGTGATCAAAACACCACTAATCCGGGCTTGGCACCCAACTGACTGGATCTCTTTTTAGGCGTTAGGTGCAAACTTATTTCTAATCGAATTTGGGAATGAATGTGATAAAGTCCGGATTTTAGAAGGCCGGCCATGGAAGTTTGATGATCATCTATTTGCCATAGTGGATTATGATGGAGTAACTTCGCCTTTCGAATTGGAGTTTGATAAGGCGTCTTTCTGGGTACGCATGTTTGGCCTTCCGTTGTCTTGTATGGGCAGAGAGGTGGGGATGAAGATTGGTGCTTCGGTGGGAGAGGTTGAAGATATTGATGTTACAGAAGAAGGAGTGGGGTGGGGGGAGTTTCTGAGGGTTCGGATTCGTCTGGACCTCTCAAAACTGCTCTCACGTGGGAGAACCATTAACCTTCGGGGTAAATCCTTATGGATTGTTTTTCAATATGAAAAGATCCCCCGATATTGCTATACCTGTGGGGTCATAAAGCATGGCAAGCAAGGTTGTGGAGGAACTGCAGGATGGAGAATCAATGGGGGAGAGAAAAAAGTCGAATTTGGTCTTTGGCTTCGGGTTCCATCGCCGACGAGGAGACATGGGAGGGGTGGCGGCTGGGCTACTGGAAGTGGTAACAGATATGGGGATCCAGCAGGAACTTGCTATGGCGATCGGGGACAAAGAAATAGATATGGGCAGAGGAGGGAAGCGGAGCCGGAGAAGGATCCACATGATGGCGATTCATCGGAAAACTCCAAAACTCCGATGAGGGGTAGCTTCGGAAAATCCCATGATCGCAGCCCTTCTGTTAGCCCAAATCTCCGGAACGCTAATTATGGGAGGCTGAAATTACGGGATGAGGAGCTGATTGAGGATGGAGATTCGGGCGGAGTTAATGGTGACATTAATTCTTGTCCCAACGGGGGAAAGCGTGTTCACACAGAAGCTTTCGAAGGCATTCAAAACGTAAATTATGGGAGGTTACAGCTTCGGGATGAAGAGAATAATGAGGGTGACAATTTAGGAGCGAATTATGATGGTGTAAATTCTTGTCCTAATGGGGAGAAGAATATCAATGTCGCCGATTTGGGAGCCAAGCCGAGGAGCCATTCTTTAAAGGAAAATTGTATAGAGGGGGAATGTAACATATACGTGGGCCAATGGGATTCCATTAAGGAAAAAATGATATGGGCAACTGTTGACAAAAGGGTTGATTTAGATGACATCAGGGGTGGGGGCTTAGCTGGCAGTAAGACTCCTCTACCTCCTGTCGGCCAAAACAATGTGTCACCAGCCTTTGTTTTTGGAACGACCAATGTGCAGGGTAGTAATCACGTGGCTTCTCCAAAGAGCAAAAAACTGAAAACTCCAATGAGACAAAAGTATGAACATGGTAGCATGGATGTACGTAGAGGCATGGGGAATAATGGTTTGGGAAAATGAAAAGATGTGGAGAGTGAAGGGGGAGGCTATCGGGAATCAGAAAAAAGGAAGAGGAGGGAAAGGGTATCGGAAGACAGGTCTGATGGAGATTTGGTGGCGGCTGCTCAGCAGCCCACCCTCACTCATGAATTTCTTAAGTTGGAACTGCCGAGGGCTTGGGAACCCTCAGACAGTTCGAGACCTTCATCAGATGGTGAAGGAAAAGAAACCCGCGGTGGTTTTCCTCATGGAAACCAAAGTGCACGACAAGAATCTAGATTATTTGCGAATCAAACTAGGGATGCAGAATATGTTTGTAGTGGACAGTGTTGGAAAAAGCGGAGGTTTGATTCTTTTTTGGAATAATAATTTAAGTGTTGCCATTCTGAATTATAGCCGGAGACATATAAAAGCAATTGTTCGCATGAAAGAGAGCGGGGTAGAATGGAAGTTTACTGGCTTCTATGGCCATCCAAAAGTAGCTAAAAGAAAGGATGCTTGGGGTCTCCTTAGATTTCTATCAAAGTTTACTCCTACTCCTTGGTTAGTTATGGGCGATTTTAATGAGATTATCAGCTTTTCAGAGCAGAGGGGAGCAGTATCAAAAACAAGAAGACAAATGGATGATTTCCAAAATGTGCTGGAGGATTGCAAGTTGAGTGACATGGGATTCAGAGGGCCAAAGTTCACATGGTCCAATGGCAGGCCAGATGGAGCTTTTACACAAGAACGTCTGGACAGGGCAGTTGCGAATTTGGAGTGGATGTCAAACTTTGCAAACACAGAGGTATTGGTGCTGGCTCGTCGGAATTCTGATCATAACCCACTCCTTCTTCGGTATGATGCTGGTGGTCTCAGGCGGTGTCGAGGTCGACCGTTCAAATTTGAAGCAAGCTGGGAGTCCAATCCAGATTTTCACGCTGAAGTGGGGACAAGTTGGCACTCGGGTCCACGAAGGGGGAACCCTTTGCAGCAAGTCCATGCAATGCTTAAGTCATGCACACGTTCTATATTGGGCTGGGTGAAGAAGACAGTAACTGTAACTGAGGATTTGATTCGGCAAAAACAGAGGAGCTTGAAAAGTTGCAAGGGATGGATGGAATCCCAAATATGGAGGCTGAAAAAATTCTCAGGGAGGAAGTGAATGGGCTCCTTGAAAAAGAGGACACAAAATGGAGGCAAAGAGCTAAGGAGAATTGGCTCCTTCATGGCGACCGTAATACAAAATTTTTCCATGCCTGTGCTACGCAGAGAAAGCAACTAAATATGATCTCCCAGATTGTTGATGAAGAAGGTCAAGAGTGGGACACTACGGAGGGGATTGAGTAGGCTCTGGTGCGGTATTACAAAAATCTTTTCCTTTCGGCAAGACCCCACTTGATTGATGAATGCATAGCAGCGGTGGAACCAAAAGTTACACATGCAATGAGGACCAAATTATTGGCAGACTTTACAAGGGAAGAAGTCACAACAGCCCTGAAACAAATGGCTCCAATGAAAACTCCAGGTCCTGACGGCTACACTGCTGGGTTTTATCAACAACATTGGAGCACTGTAGGCCCGGAGGTATGTGATGCGGTCCTTCATTTTTTAAAATTTTCTGTAATGGAGCCTGAAATAAATTCTACACATATCGCTTTGATCCCAAAAAATAATAATCCCAGAAGTGTTTATGATTACCGCCCTATTAGTTTATGCAATGTATTGTATAAGCTTATTTCAAAAGTCTTGGCTAATAGGCTCAAGGAGGTTTTACCTCATGTATATCATCTTTCCAAAGTGCTTTTCTTCCAGGGCGCCTGATAACAGACAATATATTAGCCGCATACGAAACACTGCATACCATGCATAGCCGGCTATAGAGTAAAGTAGGCTATATGGGCATCAAGCTGGATATGAGCAAAGCCTATGACAGAGTGGAGTGGGCTTTTTTGGAGGCAGTCATGAGCAAGATGGCGTTCCCTGCAAGATGGATTAATTTGATAATGGAGTGCATTCAAATCGTTACTTATCAGATTATTGTCAATGGACAACCGGTGGGGCATATAATTCCAGAGCGAGGTTTGAGACAAGGAGACCCGCTATCTCCTTATTTATTTCTTTTATGTGCCGAGGCCCTCAGCTCAATGCTCTGTCAAGCAGAAGCAAGGGGGATCATCACAGGGGTTCCTACTTCCAAGAATGGGCCGCGAATTAGTCATTTGTTTTTTGCAGATGATAGTCTCCTATTTTGCAAAGCGAATTCGGTGGAATGGGGACGAATCACCAAAATACTTGAGAAGTATGAAGTTGCTTCGAGACAAAAATTGAATAAGGACAAGACTTCCTTATTTTTTAGTCGTAATACCAGTGCTAATAAAAAAGCTGAGATCACTAATTTGTCTGGTTTGCAAGCCACCCACAAATATGAAAAATATTTGGGGTTGCCAACCCTGGTGGGTAAATCGAGATCCAAAGCATTCAAGAACATCAAGGATCGAGTATGGGATCGGCTCCATAACTGGAAGGTCAATTTTCTCTCTCAAGCTGGGAAGGAAATACTGTTAAAGGCAGTCATTCAAGCCATCCCTACGTATTGCATGTCAGTATTTTTACTCCCGGTCACTCTATGCAAGGACATTAATCAGCTAATGCAAAGATTTTGGTGGGGACATAAGGAGAATACCTCCAAAATCCATTGGATGAGTTAGGAGAGAATGAGTTGTTCCAAATCAAAGGGGGGCCTTGGATTCAGAGATTTGGTCTTGTTCAACAAGGCCCTTTTGGCAAAGCAACTATGGAGACTTATACAACAACCGGAATCTTTAGTGGCAAGGATTTTCAAAGCTAAATACTACCCTTCCGTGATGGTTATGGAAGCTCAAGTAGGAAAAAGGCCATCTTTGGCTTGGAGAAGCATACATTCAGCAAGAGGAATTATCAAGAAGGGAGCAATCTGGAGGGTTGGGAATGGGCACAATATTAGGGTGTGGGGCGACTGTTGGCTTCCAAACCCAAGGACCTATGCGGTTAAATCACCTCGGATTAATCTTGCGGCGGACACTTTGGTGTATGATCTCATTGAAGGGGATACGGGAAGATGGAATCACTCATTAATTTCAGAAAATTTTTCTGAGGAGGCAACAATGATAATGTCGATCCCTTTAAGCCCCTTATTACCTAAAGACAAACTTATATGGAGATGCACAGCAAACGGTCAGTTCTCTGTCCGTAGTGCCTATCACTTAGCAGTGGAATGGCAGGAAGAGGAAAGTGGTGGACCATCAAATCCGGGAGAAGGATGTGATATGTGGAGGTTTGCTGGCAATTAAATGTTCCTAATGCTGTCAAGGTGTTTGTATGGAGGGCTTGTCATAACATTTTACCAACAAAAGCCAATTTGTTCAAGCGTAAGGTGATTACTGCATCTTTGTGCCCCATCTGTAATTTGGCGGAAGAAAGTGTGGAGCATATTGTCTGGTCATGTCCCTCTGCAGTTGATGTATGGAGCGTCCCATTAAACTCCAGAAGAGTATAAGCGAACATCAGGATTTTGCCCAGTTGTTTGAAGCGATGATCAGGCGATATGACAAGCACGAATTGGAGCTCTTTACGGTGGTTGCTAGAAAAGTTTGGATGAGACATAATACAGTAGTGCATGGGGGGGATTTCATCCCTCCAAATCAAGTGTTTATGACGGCAGCGGTTGGTTTGGAGGATTTTCAGAGGGTTAATACTCAGGTTTCGGGGTCAACCAGTGAAACTCCACCCGCTCAAACGACAATTTGGCAGCCACCGCCGGCAAATATGGTGAAGGTGAACTGGGATGCTGCCATAGATAAAAAAAATTCCTGTGTTGGGATTGGAATAGTAGCAAGGAATGCAAATGGGCAATTTATGGCGGCTTGTGGACTCAAGAAGAAGACTTTAATGGATCCTACTGTGGCTGAAGCATTTGCTGCCCTCCACGCTGTGCTATTTGTGAGGGAGCTGGGCTTTGATCATGTAGTCTTTGAGGGAGATGCACTAACGGTGGAATTCTACTGACACGTGTGAGAGTAGCTATGGACATATCGTGGAAGATGTGAAGCATTCTCGGAGCGAAATAGCAATATCCAGTTTTGTTCATGTGCTAAGGGGAGCAAATTCAGCTGCCCATAATTTAGCAAAGGAGGCTTGTACCCATGTCACTGATATTTGTCGGTGGCATTGTATTCCACCATGTATTGGTGATATTATGAGGAAGGAGGGGACTCTTCTCTCTTCTTGATTTGCTCTTTTTGAGTTTTAATAAGATTGAAATTTTCTTCAAAAAATAAAAAATAAAAAATGATATTAATTCATTTTCTAAAAAAAAAAATTAAGTAGGGGGCCTTTATTAGGATTCATTAATTGGGGGCCTTTTTAAAATTACTTATTTACCATGATTAGATAGCCTTAATTAAAGAATATGGACCGTAATAAAGGCTTTAATTGCTTTTTACGATTTTTTTAATATTTATTAATTAGGAGCCTTATTAAATTGGGGCCTAAACAGCCGCTTAATCCGCCTAGGGGTTGAGCTGGGCATTGCAAGTGAATTTTTAGGAGATGAAAAGTTTAAAATGCCTCATTTTTCTTACATATATTAAAAAAAAGAAAAAATGGGGGACCCCGTGCATTGCACGTGGGCCTTTTTTATCCGAGAAAATTGAAATTGTTAAGAGATAGGTTACATTGACAATTTTAGAAACTTAACAGGGAATAATGAATATTGTTAATTTTTAAACCATAAAGGCAAAATTAAAAAATATGGTGCAAATTGAGGGGGTAAATTTTTTTTTTTTTTTTTTTTTGGTTTTTCTAGATAAATGGAATGTGTGTTCAAAAACCTAAATCTCAAAAATACTAGAATATTGATTAGATTAACTACTAAATTCATGAGCCTTTCTCATAAAACAATTATGAGAAACTTCACAAAACCTGTAACACTCCGGTCTCATACTGAGAAAATGAGAAGAAGCACACATAGAGTATATGGTGTATAAAGATAATCATGAGTGCTATGTCTCACATTGCCTAGTTATTAGGTGAAACTGAGATTTATAATGAATTCTAAGGAAAGTTTAAATTGACTAGTCATTTTAGAGTAATAACACAGATGTGATTAGACCTTTACTCTAGGTCCTTACAAAACCCCTTCGAATTTTTATGCATTTTATCCCCTTGAAATTCAAAAACTCTTTATAAAATTGATATGGCTTTTAAAATTACCATTGATTCAATGAAAATCTTAAAAGGTATACCAATTTTAAAAAGACATGAATTTTCCCTATAGTTAGTGCCCATCAAAGGCGTACACGAGCCATATGGCCAAACTTTTCATACACAACACACTATAGTTACATATACACTCCCTTCTCTCAAGGGGAATATAATCCTCTTCATTTCAAGTTGTTGGCATTTCTCAAGGTCATCCAGAGATGCAGGTGCAATCACCAACACATTCAAAGAAGACCTTGCCTGCTAGCTGCTTAGGGGTTAGGGTTGGAATTTTTTAGATTTAATTTTTAAATTAAATTAATAAAAAAAATAATATGCTGATGTGACAAAATAGTACGTTTAGTTGGGATTGACGTTAAACATTTGGGAAAAAAATGTAATATTAGGGTTTAATTTGCATTTTCAATTGACACACAAAGTAAAAATTCGAAAAAAAACAAAACACAAAAAAAAAAAAAAAAAAAAAGGAAAAGAAGAAGAAGAAAGAAAGAGCCCAGAGAGTTTTCTGTTTTAGCGCGTTGATTCAAATATTTAACAAGTATTTTTATGTTGATATAATGTCTCTCGCATAAGTGATAAAATTGCTGAGACCTGATTGTGAGAGATCGATTGGCAAGAAGCAGTTTCATCTTACAAGTTTTATTTTATCATTTATGGTGCTTTGACAATTGGTGAGCTAGTGGGGCATGCACTAAATCTAACCAAGGGTAGAAAGACTAAAGAGAAAAATAGGGAAAACTTATGTAAATTAGCTGGTAACTAACTTGTGAAGCTAGTCTATAAATTAAGGCTGCACTTTAATGAGTAAGTAGTTTGTAGATAGGATGAGTTTGTTGTAGACGTGCCAACTTATGGGGTTAAAAATTGGTCAACACTTGTATCGTGTGCAAATGGAACAATTACACTTAAAGAGCATAACTATTGTTTTTGGCATATCTCTAAAAAAAAAAAAATTAAAAAAATTAAAAAAAAAATTAAAAAAATCTATTATGTTTGGCTCTACAAAATAGATAAAAGGAAAAATATATATTTTACCACTGTTGGGTAATGGATCAACCACAGAACCACAATGGGCCCCCAAGATCAAGCAAGCCCATCAAAAAAGGCACAAGCCCAAGTTGTACCGGCCCGCCGAGAGTAAAACAGGAAACAACAATTACAAGGAGGGAAGCCATGTTTGTTATGAAAATTTTAATTACTCGCAAATGTACGAATCGTTTGCAATAAAGGGTTGCAAATGTGAGGTTGATCCCACAAGGAATTGTATTTCTGAAAAACAATTATATCTGAAATAATTAAATCTTAACCTAGTTTCGAAAAAGATTTGATTTTTGGTTAGCTTTCCAATGCCGTTGGTTTCACCTTAATCCGATACTTGAGGTGAAAGTTACAATCAAAATATTAAAATGTGTGAAGAATTTGAAATTTAATCCAATCCGATTTTGACTCCAATAAGAGAAATTTCGATATAATCATTTCCTTGATTTGGTTAAACTTAACCATATCATTTAGGTCTTCTCAAAGTGTGTTTTAAGCCCAAAATCAATAGAATTTATTGCATTTTTCCTTAAGAACCTCACAACACTAAAACAAAACAACATCAAACAAATAACAATACTAAGGAATTAACATATGCAAATTTAGGGAATAGGATCGTCTCCAGTTTATAATGGACTGAAGAATATCCAATTCGTGGCTGAGATTTCTTATTAGAAATCCAACAGCCACAAATAGGACACATGTCCCACTACAAAAAAATAAAAATAAAAAAAATATTTCAAATTTAAAAATTAATAAAAAAAATAAGGGGGCTGGCCACCCCATCTTGGCCATAGAGGGTGGCCGGACCACCCCATGCCACTTGGGGGTGGTCCGGCCACCCCCAAAGGCCAAAACAATTTTTTTTTTTTTTTTTTTTTTTTAAGATCTGGCCCTTGGGGTTAGTCCGGTGGCTTTGGCCACCCCTAGCGGTCTAGGGTGGCCAAAGCCACCCCCAACCCCAACTGGGGTGGTCTGGCCACTCCCAATGGGTTGCCAGCCACCCCTTAATTTTTTATAATTTTGTTTTACATATATATATATTTTATTATTACTTTTTTTATTAATGGGACAGATGTCCTATTTATTGCCTCAGGATGTCTTAAAGAGATCCTGACCATTAACTGGATATTCTCCAGTCCAAAATGGACTGGAGAGGATCATCTTCCCAAATTTAGGGGCTCAAATATGCAATATTTTGCACTCATCAAACACTTCCAAACTTACATATTGCTAGTTCCTTAGCAATACAAAACTAAAAATAAAATAAAAACATGAAACATAAATCATTTATCGTGGGAGATACGATTGCATTTGGCATATGCAACAAGACTTTTAACCCTTAGGCATCCCTAATGGACGAGTGAAGTCTCGTGAGAGTTAAATAGAAATGATATCCACAAACATTTTCAACACTATGTTATTGAAAAGAATGAAGTTTCACACAAACAATAATTCTTATTCATGAGCAAGCTTAAGAAGATGAATTCCATCTTTAAAATCTTTAGGACAACCAAAGTCAAATAACTCATAAATGGACAATTGAGACATCATATGTTCCAAAAGGTGCAAAGTGAAACTAGCATACAATCATTAGGCTTCAATTTAATCTCAAGACAAGTTCAGTACCCAGTGACTCCCAAACTAGATGGCTTTAAGGCGCCAGATGTAGAAACATCCCTAAGGGCTTATTAAAATAAGTCAAAAAGGCTACGACGTCAAGCTAGTCATACCATTAATCAACCTAAACTTCACACATTTTTACGCAAATACTTAATGCTTAATGAGACAAGAGGTCCGATTACTCAGTGAAAAACTCAAAATGATCTCCCTTTTTTCTTTTTTTTTTAGAAGCCAAGGTTATTCATCCATAGGTCATCCAACAAATCTCAAGATAAACATGATTAAGCTCAAATTTCGTACCTCACAAACTATATGCTAATTTGCTCATGATAATTCTACTCAAAACAAGTGAAATCTATTTTGCCCAAAAATAAGTCAAAAGACTCAGATTGCTAATGAAATGATCATGTGTTCAACATTTTAAGCAAGTCAATGAAATGCAAACCACAGTTATAGTTGACCTCATACTTGGCAACAACACATCACAATTTTTTTTTTAGAACAAACAGACAGATAAAAACAAACAGATAAATTAAAATAAACAAACAGACCGTGTGTCTTTCCATACCCCCAAACTTGAATTACACATTGTCCTTAATGTATAGCATAGAAATACATTATCAAAAGTAAGTAAACATCTGTGTATGCCAAAGGTAGGGCGTCCTCCAAACTTAAACACGAGAACAACTGCCAACAAAACTAACAACAAATTTTTCTCACAGAAACAATCATCATCAGATCAATTGCTATGAAAAATAAAAAATAAAATGACAAGAAGTAAAATAAATAAATAAATAACTAAATAAAAAAAGAAAAGAGTTGAAGCCAACTTGCTTGCTTCGATGGGTTTTCTTAGGACAATGGTTCCTAAATTTGCGCGCTTGTGTGCAGAAGTCCTTGAAGATCTTGACATAAGATGGCTCTTTGAGACATTGAGGAGCTGAAGCTTTGGGCTCATGATACGTCTTAAGAGAGGCAATGATGAAGGAAGGAGCTTCAGTGCTCATTTCCTTGTCATTGGACAAACTTGTATCTACTAGGGGCTCAACTTGCTATGGGTGCTCAACCTGTTCCCCTTTTCCTTCCTCCTCATAGTTATCAACAATGAGAGGCTCAGCTGCTAATGAAGATGGGTTAGAGAATGATATCTCAGTGGTTTCCTCATTCTCATTTGGCATCTCAGGAGTGGAATCCAATAAGGCATCAGCTTGCTCAAGGTCCCGATCACATTCAAATTGAGCAAAGCACTCTTCCAAAGGATCCTCCAAACCTGGCTCATTAAAAGTCTCAACTTGCTCAAGTAACTTGTCAAGGTCTAGATCACATCCAAATTGAGTAAAGTACTCTCCCAAAGGGTCCTCAAGACTTGGCTCATTAAAAGTCTCCTCAACAATTTCCTCACTCCCAAGTGTGGTGGTGGCTTGGACATGCTCATGATAAGAATTGCTATCATCATCCTCATCAATCATGTAGTGTCCTTCAACCATCAGCTAACCTTGAAGCTCTTCTTTCTCGGTGTTATCATCTATGCTTGTATTATCCCAATATTAAGTTATTGGGTCAAGTTGGTGTTCAACTGGATATTCATTCTCACTCTCAAACTGAATTGTTGACGGACCAATTTGTTCTTCCAACTCTGCGATAACTTGAGTGTTGGCCATGGTGAGACCTTTCATCTCTATAGTAGAATTCTTCAGTTCTTGTATGGTCTGCCTATTTGACTGTATACACGTGTTGAGTGTGTCTTCCAATGATAATTCTTGTGGAGGAAAATTATAGGATGAAGGATGGGAAGCTTGGTTATCGAACTACAGATAGTCAAGATATTGCAGTTCATCAAATTGGGGAGCATAATTTCCCGTAGCCTAAGCTTGCCATGAGAGATCAGAATGGTTGCTCCATTCCGGGTTGTAAAAATTGGAATTTGCTTCAAACCCAAGGCTGGAGAAATTGGTGTTCACTTGCCCATATGAAAAATCAAAAAATTGTCCAACGAATAGACAATTCCTAACATGATGATAAGGATTGGACCAGTATGAACATGGTTCATGTGGGTTTTTATCAAAAGGATTTGGAAAATGTGCCCTCCCATGAGTTGAAACATGTTGCACCCAATTTTTGCTAAGCTCATCCAAAGAAAAATTATCAAAAGGATACATGATCACTCTCACTCCTTAGCATGCAAATATCCCGCATAAAACATTAACCATTCTTTTCTTTTCTTTTATATATATATATATATATATATATATATATATATATATAAAATAAACAAAAACAAAATTATTAAATCAAAAATTGCTACTAACACAAAAGCATAAACAACAACCCCCAAAATTAAAAACTAAAACTTTAAAACTCACAAAAAGGACAAAAAATAAATTTGGCAAAATTTTCAGCTGCTGCTAGTCTGTTGGTGCTGTCATTTGCATTGGTGCGCTTGAGCGCAGGCTAGGTGGGATCGAGCGCAGGCGTGCCAATCCTTTAGGGTTGCTGCCTGCAACGCTGGCGCTCGAGCTACTGTGGGAGCTGGTCGTGCGCAGGTGCACGCAAAGGAACCAGGTGTTGCCTTGTGCACGAGTTAGCTCAAGCGTGCTGTAATTGCGCTCGATCGCACTCGAGTCAGTGTGCGGACGATGATCGGCTGAAGCTGCAAAACAAGCCAAAAACAAACAAAAAAGAAAATCTTTTTTTTTTTATTAGTGACAAGAATAAATAAATAAAGAAATTGCAAAATTTTTTTAAAAAATTAGCTATAACTAGTAGAAAGATAAAACCAATTTAGACATAAATTTGTTTAAAAAATCAATCAATTCCCCAACAACGGCACCAAAAACTTGTTATGAAAATTTTAATTACTTGTAAGTGCACGAACCGTTTGCAATAAACGATTGCAAGTAAACAAGCCGAGCCTTAGTGAGCTTCCCTTGTTTGGGCTTGGCTCGTTTAAATTTAACTCGAGCTGGAGCCGAGCTCAAGGACTAGCCAAAAAAATAGAGCCCAAGCTCAAGCTTATAATAAGTCGCGAGCTGGCTCTTATATTTAATTTAATATAATTTTTTTCTATTATAAATTTAAACTTCAAGTACTCTTAAACGGCTCAAGAAGCTAACTTACATGTGAGCATGTGCTTAGCCTGGCTAGCCGAGTATGGAGCCCGAGTCAATACAGCAAGGCACATGGTTTCAAAGAGAGAGGATATGCATCATTTTATAATAGAAGGATGCTATTAGAAAAAAAAAAAAAAATCATCAATTTTTAATATTAATATGAGCAACTATGTGAACAACTACCAATTCGAGCTGAGCTTACTTCATTTAATAATTGAGTCGAGCACGAACCAAGCTTATACGAGTCGAGCCCGAGCTCGCTCGCGAGGGCTTCGCTTACTTAACACCCCAGTTGCAAGTGCGAGCTCGATCCCATTGGGAATTGTGCTTCTGAAGAACAATTATATCTAAACTAATTAAATATTAACCTAGTTCCAAAAAAGATTTGATTTTTGGTTTTGAAAAATAAAACATAAACTAAATAAGATAAAATTAATCAACTAAGAAAGCACTAAGGTTTGGGAGTCCACACCCACCAAATCATAGCAACATATTCTCATATTCATCAATATATATCCGAAGTTCTCACAATAAAACTCTTATTTATGTTCTACTATGCTTCAAAAATTAATTAATCATTCAATGAATCCGTTCTTTGCACAAATCACAAAAGATATCCAAATTAAAACCAAATTATCTGTAGAACGAAACACAATGAATATCCAATTTTATTTTATTTTTTTGACAAAGAAACTCTAAGCAATCAATTAAATGAAATTATCTCAAATCATCACAAGTATCCGTAAATCACAATAGATATCCAAGAATTATCTCAATAATAGAATTGAAATAGAACAATTGAAATATTAAAACTCAATAAAATCGTATAATATTAACTTACATGAAAACATTATTGCTCTGCATTGGTGATGCTTCATCCTCAACCTTAGTTGGGAATTTAGTTACACATAACTATGAAAAAATAAAGGAGAAGCTAATTTAAAAGGAGAGCTACTCTTATAGTGCCAGATTGAGCCACATGTGAGCATGCCCGAGCTAAGTGCGCCACCCACGTTATGCACGAATGTGGCCAAGCCACTAATAGGCTCCATGATCCCACGATCAAGAGTACCCCACAACCCCATGATCCACCTCTCCAACATTACACACAGTGGATCCTCGAGAACATGGGGGCCGAGAATTCCGAGATGATAACCACCATTCGATGCCTATAAAAGAGAAGCTCCAGCCAGGTATTTGGTTAATCACTATCAAGCTATTTTGCTCACTTCCTTTCCTTTCTCTTATGATTTTCGTGTTACCCATGGGATTAGAAGCTAGAAATTGTGTGGATTTGTGGGGCTTTGATTTGGGTCCGAAAGTTACGGTTCTTGAAATGGATTTTAGGGGATTTTGTTATATGGTTGAATCTCTAGTTTCTCTTTAAGGGTTTGTTCTACCCATTGAATATCAAGCTTGAAATCATAATGATTTGGGGAATTTTAATTAAGTCCAAAAATTGGGGAATTTTAATTAGAAGCCTAATTCCTAAGATTAGCTTGGAGTTTTTGTGTGTAGTGGATTGCTATGCATTATTCAAGTTTCGGGTTATTTAATTAATGGGTTGAAACTCTAATTTTACCTATTGGTAAAGCATGAACATAAACCCTAATTTTATATAGTTGAATTAATTTGGGTTTTTTGGTATGTGAACACTATGAATGCTATTTAAATGAGTTAATTACATTTAAAGTGTTAATTAATCCTAGGTTTATGGGATTTCATGGAAATTGATACCTATGGGGTTTAGGTTCTAATATGACATTGTAAGTGTTTATGAGTATTATAAATAAGGGTAAACGACAATGGGAATGTGTGTATATATATATACGTGTGTGTGTGTGTGTGTGTGTTACATAGATAAGGGAGTAAGTATTTAATGTGATAAGTAATAAATAGATAAGTAGATGGGTATAATGAGTTTTAATAGTAAACATGTGGATAAACATAAAGTATGATAGGGTCGTAGAATAATAACTATTGGGTTAACTAATGGAGCGTGATACTTGTAGTGCTCAAGTATCTTTATAGAGTATGAGTTGTTAAGCTAAGAATAGAGCTTAATTATGTGTTTATGTTGTAAACGCTTAGGTGCATTGCGGTTGAGTCAAGAGTTCGCCGAAGGATGCTAAAACGAACAAGGTAAGTATTTTACTTACTGGTCAAAAGATACTATGTTTTAAGGTTTAAAATATGTTTTGTGATGCTTTGCCAATTTAATGATGTTTCATGAAATATTTGATGAAAGGTTTCTATGAGCTTTTATGAGTTTAAGAGATAAAATGATGTTTATGTCATGAGTATGATTCTATGAAATGATTTATAAAATAGCATATGAGCATTTATGGCATGAGCATGAGCATGGATGATATGAAGGAGATAATGTTATATTATGTATATGTGCATGGCAGATGATATGAAGGAGATGATGTTATATTATGTATATATGCATGGTGGATGATATGAAGGAGATGATGTTATATATGTATATGTATGGATGATATGAGGAGATGATGTTGCATGAGCATGCATAGCATATGATTTTATGAGAATGATGATTGGTTTTATATGATCTCTTACCAGGTGTATCAGTATGCCTATGTGCAAGAGATGCAACTGCACACAACGTATATTGATATAAATGGTTGCATATGATGATTTTTTATACTAGGCATATCTGTATGCTTATGCGCAGGAGATGCAATTGAGCATAATATATATTGATATGAATAGTTGTATAAGATGATATATAATGACTTTCAATATGTTTTATTGACTAGCTATGCTTATGGATTTGTGTTCACCCAAAATAGTGAATGCATGTCTATAGGTGTAACTAAGCTATATAATTTGTAAGTATGTATAAAGTTAGATGGGTTAGTATGCGCATGCCTGAGAGCGGAAGATCGGGCTTACGTATACTCTCACAGCTGATTTAGTATGTTTTCAAATGATGGTTTATTTTGGAAAGCCTAGTGAGTTCTATACTACTAAGCGTCTCTATTTTATAGAGACGGCGGGCTCATAAATCCGCCTGCATCATGGGTGGTGGTGATTCCCATGGTGCAGACAATATTGTTGTTGTGCCAAATACTACATAAATTAATAGATAATATTTAGTACGTTTTAACTTGCAAGTGCATGTTGTGCAAAAATCTACCTAAATTAATAGGTAAATAATTGTACGTTTTAACTCACAAGTGCAAAAGATCAAAACAATAGTGTAGTAGGCAAATACGAGATCATTCCCACGAGGATTGGTAAATTATGTTTAGAAGTAGATTCCTATTTAATTAAAAGATAAAATTCAATTGTCACGATTGAATTCAATAAAATAAAAGATAAACAAAAACTAAAAAGGATTAGGGTTTTGATATCCACCACTAATTATATTAAGCTAATATAACAATATGCTAATGCTTTGATCATGTTATGCATATCTAATGTTTGCCAACCTAAGGGCATGGGTGTATACTCCTTAAGCTATAGATTTTCCTAAGCAATGAGTTAGGCATGGGTGTATACTCTAACTCTTTTCTTTCTTAAAGGATTTAGCATGGTATATACTAAGTTGTTCTTTGGAAAAGCATATGTTCTCTGAAAATCGACAAACACACGAGGCCTAGGGCATGGGTATATACTCCCGGTTTCCCATGTTGATTAACCCAAGAATCGCGGTGTGGATTCTTTTGTTACTTAAGTTAAACCCAGGACTCGGTCATCCAAATTGATCTAACTAACTAGTCCATACCACATGCACATGTTGATCAGGCACACACATATGAGGAATTCATGCAAGCAGGTATTAATCAAGTTAAATAGCACAACAAGATCATCACAAAGGCGCCAATATTGAAATATTAATTAAACATAACTAGGGCTTCAATCTAGCCTTAAATAAAATATAAACTACATAATAAAAATAAAAGGGTGGAAGAGAAGAAAAACCCAAACTCCTCTTGATTCAGCCTTCAGTTCCTTTCCAGAGCTTGTGCTTCTTTCTCCACACCTATTCCTAGAGGCTAAGAGGTCTATTTATAGGCTTTAGAAGTCCTTGTTATACAAGTAAACCTAGGAATTTTGTAGGGTTTTAATCCTATTACAATTGGGAGTTGGAAAACCCTAATATGGAAGGAAAGGGAGTCTGTCCGCAGCTTCTAGAATTCTCCAGTGCACAGGTGCTATCGATCGCAACCCATGTGCGATCGATCACAGTCTCCTGTGATCGATCACACCAAAAGAAACTCCAATTTTTCCAAAAATCTCTCTTTGAGTCCAAATCTTCCAGATTTACTTCATTTTCTTCCAAAAGCCTACAAAAGCAAAGAAAATACAAAAAAGAAGTAAAATGGCCTAATTAACCAAAACCAAAGGATTAAAACATGCAAGTTAAGGGCTGAAAATATGAATATTTTAGCACTTATTAGTGCACAAGATCAAAACAATAGTATAGTACAGCAAGTACGAGGTCGAACCCACGGAGATTGTGATTTTGTTTAGAATTAATTAAAAATATCAAATTGTCACAGATTTGATATTAAGAAAAATATATATATATATATATATATATATATATATATATATATATATATATATATATATAAAGTAAAGGTAAATCCAGGGCTTTGATATCTACCACTAATTATATTTAGATAATATGTCAATATGCCAATGTTTTGATCATGTTATGTATATCTAATGTTTGTCAACCTAAGGGCATGGGTGTATACTCCTTAAGCTATAGATTTCCCTAAGCAACGAGTTAGGAATGGGTGTATACTCTAACTCTTTTCTTTCCTAAAGGATTTAGCATGGGTGTATACTAAGTTGTTCTTTAGAAAAGCATATGTTCTATGAAAATCGACAAACACATGAGGCCTAGGGCATGGGTGTATACTCCCGGTTCCCCATGTTGATTAACCCAAGAACTGCGGTGTGGATTCTTTTGTTACTTATGTTAAACCCAGGACTCGGTCATCCAAATTAATTTAACTAACTAGTCCATACCACATGCATATAATGGCCAGTCACATACATATAAGGAATTCATGAAAACAGGAATTAATCAAGTTAAATATCACAACATGATCATCATAAAGGCGCCAACATTGAAATATTAAATAAACATAATTAGGGCTTCAATCTAGTCCTCCTTAAGAGTTAGTTACACATAATGAAAATAAAACTAAAAAGAAAAGGGAAAGAAAAAACCGAAAGGTAGCCTCCAATTCCTCTCCCCAAAGTTGTGCCTCTTCCAAGGATGTTCCAAGGATGTTTATTCTTGAGGTTTAGAGGTCTATTTATAGGCTTTAGAAGTCCTTGACAAACTAGTAAACCTAGGAATTTTGTAAGGTTTTAATCCTATTACAATTGAGAGTTGGAAAACCCTAATATGGAAGGAAAGGGAATTTATCCACAACTTCTTGAATTCTCCAGCGCACAGGTGCGATCGATCGCAACCCGTGTGCGATCGATCGCAAGTGCGATCGATCACAAGTCACCTGCGATTGATCACACTACCAGAAACTCCAACTTTTCCAAAATTCTCTCTTTGAGCCCAAATCTTCGAGATTTACTTCATTTTCTTCAAAAGCCTACAAAAGTATGAAAAACACAAAAAGGAATTAAAATGACCTAATTAACCAAAACCAAAGGATTAAAACATGCAAGTTAAGGGCTGAAAATATGAATATTTTAGCACTTATCAGTTGTGGATGCAGGTACAGAGACGGTAGATGAGGATCTTGTTGCCATGTATTTGGGCCACATGTTCGAGGCCTAGATGCGTCAGGGTTGATTCTGTTGGACTAGTTATTAGTCCTTTTTGTTAGAGCATTTATGTATATGCTTAGATGTTTGTATTTTGTATATGGCTCGTGTTGCATGTGACACTTTGTTTAGCCATTCTTTTGTATGTAAAACATTATTCACATAAATGTATTGTTAGCTCAAATGTGTTAAGTTATGTCTATGCTATTTATGTTCCGCTGTAAAGATATAAACTCTAATTAATCATGGACGATGTATATAACTCTGTGAGACTTATGATATTGTCAATCAGGTTAATGCATGGGTTCGTGGCATACTGCGGTATTGCCATGCCATTGTGACAATCTGCTTTGTTGTGGGTTATTGGTTTTTAAAAGAAAAATTTTTAACCATGCTTTTATCAAGCGGATCGTCACACTCCAATTCTTCTCCTTGGAATTATGTCTATTCTAAGGCTTAAGGGTCTATTTATAGGCCTTAGGAACACTCTACAAACCCTAGAAATCGTAGCTTTTGAGTTACAGTTTGCCTAGGGTTTTGAAGGGTTGAAAAAGAGGACTTTCCGGAATAGGGAGTTGCTACCTAGCTCTTCACGCACAGGTGCGCTCAATCGCGACCCGTGTGCGCTTGATTGCAAGTCTGTGATCAAGCCTTCGTCTTGTGCACACAAGCGCAAGGCTGCGCTCGTCCGGTCATTTTGTTGGTATTGCGCTTGAGCACAGTAACCCTTTGATTGATCGCACCATCAGAACCTCTAGCTTTTCCCAAATTTGCTCTTTAAGCTTGATACTTCCATAAATGATTCCTTTTCTTCCAACAACCTATAAAACCAAAAAAATACAAAAAGGAAATAAAATTGCACAAACTAACAAAACTAAAAAATTAACAGATATAAGTTAAAGGCTAAAATATGAAGATTTTGGCACTTATCAAGGGGGATCAAGTAGCAGTAAGAAAATGCTACAACACATCGTTGAAGAAACCCTCGAGGTTGGTTGAATTGTCAATTAGCAATGTGTGTGGCAGGAAAGAAGATGAGCAAAAGGGTGAGCCAGCTGAGGAATTAGAAGAAATTCTAATGGGAGAAGGCAAAGTAGTGAAGATCAGCTCACAGCTAACTCTTGAGATCAGAAAGGGCCTGGTCAGCTTTCTTCGGGAGAACATGGAAGTATTCACATGGACACACAAAGACATGCCATGAATCAACCCAAGCAAAATTGTTCACCAGCTAAACATAGATCCTGCTATGAAGCCCGTGAAGCAAAAGAGAAGAAAGTTCACTCCCGAGCAAAACATGGCCATCACTGAAGAGGTGGAAAAATTGCTGCAGGATGGGTTCATAGAAGAAGTATACTATCCCGATTGGTTGACCAATGAAGTATTGGTAAAGAAATCAAAAGGGAAATGGAGGATGTGCGTGGACTTCACCAACCTCAATAAAGTATGCCCAAAAGACACTTTTCCACTGCCATGAATTGACACATTGGTCGATTCAACAGCTGGGTATGGGCTACTTAATTTTATGGATGCTTTTTCTGGTTACAACCAGATTTACATGCATGAAGCTAACCGTGAAAAGACTGCCTTCATCACTGACCGAGGGTTATACTGCTACAAAGTCATGCCCTTCGATTTGAAGAATGCAGGAGCCACATATCAAAGGTTGGTGAACAAGATGTTCATGGAGCAAATTAGGAGGAACACGGAGGTTTATGTAGATGACATGCTGGTCAAAAGCATGTCTCCTCTCAATTACTTAAACGATTTGCTAGAAATGTTTAAGACGTTGAAGCAATACGGCATGAAGCTAAACCTTGCGAAGTATGATTTCGAGGTCTTGTTGGGAAAATTCTTTGGGTACATGGTATCAAATCGAGGAATAGAAGCAAATCTCGAGAAAATACAAGCGGTATTGGATATGCAATCCCCAAAGAATACGAAGCAACTCCAACAGCTAACATGAATGATTGCGGCGCTAAATAGGTTCATCTCTCGGTCCACTGATAAATGCTTGCCTTTCTTCAAAATCTTGAGGAAATCATTTGAGTAGTCCGAGGAGTGTGAACAAGCTTTTGAGCAACTGAAGAACTATCTGGCCAATGCACCCCTATTGAGTAGGACAATCTCGGGTGAAGTGTTGTATTTGTATTTAGCCATATCCCCAACTGGGGTTAGTGCAGCACTAATCAGGGAGGAGAATGTCATACAAAAGCCAGTCTATTTCATCAGCTGAGCTGTACGAGGAGCCAAGGAAAGGTATGTGTAGATGAAGAAGCTGGCCTTTGCCTTGGTGATTGCGTTAAGAAAGCCTCAGCCATATTTTCATGCCCACTCAATTCAAGTCCTAATCGAGTATCCACTGAAGAAGGTGCTTCAGAAGTTAGATCTGTCGGGAAGGCTAGCTAATTGGGCGATTGAGCTCGAGGAATTTGACATCGAATACATCCCTCAGAATGCCATTAAAGGATAAGTCCTCACAAATTTCTTGGCAAAATTCACTAGTTTACCAGAATCATCTAAATGGCTGAGGCATGACATATGGGTGATTTATGTCGATGGGTCATCCATAAAGAAGAATGGAGGAGCAAGAGTGGTGTTGATTACACCAGATGGAGAAGAGTTGTGTAGCTCTTTGAGGATGAATTTCAAAGCTACCAACAACAAGGCCAAATATGAAGTAGTCCTAGCAAGACTAAGCTTAGCCCGGGAGATGGGAGCCGAGTTTGTGGAAGTCCGAAGTGACTCGCAAGTAATTGTTGGACATATTTGAGGAGAGTTCGAAGCTCGGGGGGTTAAAAATGAACCTATACTTATCTCAAGTACAAGATATGCAGAAATGTTTCAAACAATTTTGCATAACCAAAATCGCGAGAGAAGAAAATGAGAAGGTTGATCAGTTGGCCCTATTGGGGTCAGCTACTCACAGTGAGGTTGAAGAATCCAAGGAAAACATTCAAACTTTGCTCCAGCCGGTTATAACCGAGAAGATATTAGTTTTAACACTGGAAGTAATGCCGGCATAGGCATCAAAAATAGTTGAGTACTTGGAAAAAGGCTCTCTCGACAAATCGGAAAAAGGCAGTGCAGTTAAGGACGAAAGCTGCTCGGTTTATAATAGTGAATGGAACTCTCTATAAACGGGGTTTCATGTTACCTATTCCCAAGTGCATCTCCTAAGAAGAGGGAGATTATGTTTTGTGAGAAATTCATGAAGGTGTATGCGGAAGTCATTCAAGAGTAAGGATGCAAGCACACAAGGCCGTGAGAGTTGGCTTTTATTGGCCGAACATGCATCGGGATTCAATGCGAATGGTCAGGAATTGTGACAACTGCCAATGTTTCGCAAACGTATCCAAATAGCCACCCGAGGAATTGAGCTCCATTTCCTCGCCATGGCCCTTCTCACAATGGGGGATAGACATAGTAGGACTGTTACCCCGAGGAAAGGAGGAGTTCGATTTTCAGTGGTAGCTGTCGATTATTTCACCAAGTGGACAGAGGTAAAAGCATTGGTGAATATAACAACCAAATGTATTGAGAAGTTCCTATGGAAGAACGTGATCTGTCGGTATGGAATCCCACATGCATTTGTCACCGACAATGGAAAGCAATTTGATTACGACTCATCCCAAGAATGGTCTGCAAAACTCCATATCAGGAATTACTTCTCATCCCTAGGACATTCCCAAGCAAATGGGCAAGTTGAAACTACCAACAAAACAATTTTCAAAATTTTGAAGAAAAAGCTAGGTGGCTGAAAAAGAGATTGGGCCAAGGATCTCCCTGAAGTTCTATGGGTATACAGAACCACGAAGAGAACTACCACCAAAGTGACTCTTTATGCACTAACCTTCGGGACAGAAGTAGTAATCCCAGCTGAAGTTGGATTGGGAAGCGTCTGAGTAGAAACCTGATAAGCGACGAATGTTGCACATTCAAGCTCCTTAATTTACATATGTTAATTCCTTAACATTGTTATTGGTTTGATTTTGTTTTGTTTTTGTGTTTCAGGTCTTATTTGACAAACCATTGGAAATTGGGTTCAAAAGGGCAAAAGCTGGAGATTCTAGATCTAGAATCGAGCGCACCTGCAATCGAGCGTCTGCGGCCAAGGATCAAGCGCATGCCTGCGCTCGTGCGCACAACAGCTAAGCTCGAGCGCACAAAAATTTGGATCGAGCGCACTCGGGCATGTATTGCACAGCAGCAATCATTTTCCAGCGTGGACTTGGTTTTTAGTCTCCCAATTGGACTGGGAGACTGACCTTCGATTTTATGAGGGTTTCTAGGGTTTTCCAAATCCCTATAATAGGGCTCTAAACATTGTAAACATACACACCGCTTCCTAGAGCTAGAAATCAGAAAATCGTCTTTGGAGCTTAGAAGATCATGAGCGGCTAAACCCCTTCGTGGGGTGTTGATGTAACCCTATCCAAGGACAATGGTTTGATTGTATTTCATTTCCAAATTTTCAATTTATGCATGTTGATTGTATAACTATGAGGATTGCTACAATTGATTTTTGTTCTTCATGTTAAATGCAATTGTTCTTAAATTCCAAAATCAATATTTGTGAAATTCTTCTCTTGTCTTATAAAGTATTTTACTTTTATTGAAATCAAATCATTCTTGTTTTTTGTGATTATGAGGATGATGGTTATACAATGGGTTTAATTGACATATGATCAATAGGATTTGATAGGCCATGCCTAGGGAAGATGGATTGTACTACACCCTAGTTTAGTGTAATTTAGGTAGACAGTCCGTGCCAACCGAAGATGGGTTACACTTGTTCATTGATTGTATGTATCCTATTAAAAAATTTGATAATTTATATTTAGGAAAGACGGGTCGTACCGCATCTTAGTGGTTAGGTGGACAATCCGTGCCAACCGAAGATATATTATGCTTATTCTTTAATAAGGTAGTTTCTTGTTTATTTATAACATGCATAGAATGAATTTCTGGGATTAATTATGATTAGCCATTGTTGTGCGGATAGAGGTGAAGTTAATACCCTACACTCTCTCACTTATTTTAAATCTCTTTTATTTTCATGCACTTTACTTTTAAAAAAAATCAAATTCATTCTCTTTTTAATTAAGTTAATTTTAATCTTTCGAATTTTGATAATAAAACCCCTGCAGTCCTTGAGGTTCGACACCCTCAATATAGCCCTATCCTACGGGATTCGTTCTATTTCGAGTGGTTATTTTATAATTGATATTTTTGGTCACAAAAATACCACATCAATTTTTGGAGCCGTTGCCGGGGACTACTTAACGGTTTCATTATCTAAATTTAAGGATGAATTTTAGCTTAAGAATTTATTTTTCTGCTTTAATTTGCTAACTTTAATTCTGTTTTGTGTTTTGTTTTTATTTTTATTTTAGAATTTACAAATAGGTTCGTAGCTGCCTTTTCTGTGACTGTGATCGAGCGCAGGTCACGTACGATCAAGCGTACGGACGCAATTCAGCATGAATCAAGCCAACAGCGCTCGAGCCCTCCCATCCTGCACTCGCACCCATCTGCGGCAGTACACTTGGGCATACCCTGCCGTACGATCGAGTGCACCAGCAGCAGCCTGCATCCAAAATCCCAGGGCATCTAAGGGCCGTTTATGAGCTTTACTTTTCTATTTCAGCTTAGTTTTTCTTTTCTTTCTGTTTTGTTTATACTCGGTCGCCGTTCTTTGTCTTTTCCATTAATTTCTTGCGACCTTGAAATTGAACGAACTCTTAGACAAATTAGATCCCAAAGGACCCCTAATTCGCTAGAAGAGCATTCCACCGAGACCATCGGAGACGGTAACCACGTAGCTTTGCAAGATCATTATCTTCCTACCACTTACACTACTCCCACATGTCTCCGGCTGCCGGAAATTACGGCAACCCATTATGAAATTATGCCCAGCACTATACGAAGTTTACCTTCTTTCCTAGGGCTTAGCACTGAAAATCCTTATGACTTCTTCAGTGATTTCGAAGCAATTTGTGATACCACTAAAATGAATGGATTCACTGAGGATGCCCTAAGGATGCGTCTTTTTCCTTTCTTCCTCAAGGAAAAAGCCAAACATTGGTTCCAGTCCTTAACACCCAACTCTATCACTTTTTGGGCTCAATTGTAGCAAGAATTTCTTAAGAAGTATTTTCCCATAGGAATGACCAATGACACTAGGAGAGCTATCACTACCTTCTCCCAATATGAGGGAGAAGATTTCCATGAGACTTAGGATAGGCTGTACAGCTTGCTTAGATCATGTTCACACCACGCTATCCCGAAATGGCAGCTAGTGCAGTGTTTCTATGATGGCCTGACCGAGTCCAATAGAAAAATGGTGGATGCATCATGTGGAGGAACATTCATGTTAAAAAGCAAAGATGAAGCATGGTCTATGTTTGAAAATTTGAGCAACAATTCTCTTCAATAAGTTTCCACCAGACGAAGGGCACCAGCACCTAAAGCACTCAAGACAGAGAGTTTGTATGAAGCAGGCCATTCCCCAAACATGGCCAACCAAGTAGTTGAGGCTATCACCAAGAAGCTAGACCAATGGATGACTGCTGGTTTTGCTCCTAATGCTGCTCACATGCACACACTACCTGAATCATGCTCATTCTGTTCTAGTCCTATGCATCATGTAAATAGCTGCCCTGTTACTGGAAATTATACTGATACTGCTAATGAGCAGGTTAATGCAACTTTCTCCAGACCGGGTAATGATCCGTACTCCAATACCTACAACCCCGGGTGGAGAAATCATCCAAATTTCTCATGGAAGAATCCACATTCGGGCAACTCAGTCCCAGGGCCACACAATCAAGCTCAATCCAACAAGCAGCCCTATCAACCTCATTCCACTTACTGGCCTCCACACCAGAAATACCAGGCCGCACCATCTCCCTCAGATTCTAATTTTGAGGATCGGATGCTAAAAATGATGAGTGAGCTGGCGGGCAAAATAAAGCAGACGGTCAAATCTCAAGAGGAAATAGTAAACTCACATTCCCAATCCATTGCCAAGCTAGAAGCTAAAGTCGGACAACTTGCCAACACCCTCAATAGAAGGGACGAAGGAAAGCTTCCAAGTCAGCCGGTGGTAAATCCTAGAGGGCACTACATGGTAGATGAGGGCACTTCATACCATCAGCAAGTTCAAGCCATCACCACCTTGAGAAGCGGAAGAATAGTTGACAATCATGTGGAGGAGAAGAAGGATGAGCACACAGAGGTTGCACAGAATTTGCAGAATGATAAATGCAAGCAAGTAAGCAATGAGGCTTCGTCATCAGCAGCCCCCACTCCAAAGATTCCATATAAGCCACGGGCCCCCTTCCCAGAACGTCTCAAGTCATTGTCCTACTTTCGGAAACAATGAGAGAAAATACAAGGAATGATGGAGATGTTCAAATAGGTAAAAATCAATCTCCCCCTTCTTGATGCCATCACACAAGTGCCTGCCTATGCCAAGTTCCTTAAAGACTTGTGTACTTAAAAGAGGAAGACCAGAAATAACATCCCCAAGAAAGTCCTTCTGACTAAGCAAGTGAGTTGCCTGATTAAGCACAACACTCCTTCAAAGTTCAAGGACCCCGGGGCTCCTACAATTTCATGCATCATCAAAAAAAGGTGGCGTGAATTTACTTCCATATTCAGTATATCAGCATCTCGGCCTAGGGGAGCTGAAGCCCACCACAGTGATTCTGCAATTAGCTGATCGGTCGATTAAGAAGCCTAGAGGGATTGTAGAAGATGTGATCATCTAGGTGGATAAATTTTTCTTCCCAGTCGACTTTATAGTGCTTGACACCAAGCCTGTGCCCAATCCTGATAAGCTGGTTCCTGTCATCGTTGGGCGTCCTTTCTTAGCCACAGCGAATGCATGTATCAATGGTCGAACTAGAGTCATGGAGATCTCATTTGGCAATATGAAGGTTCAGTTGAATATCTTTACTGCATTTCAGCATGCTCCTGATCAGAATGAGTGTTTCTTTTTGGACAGCATTGAAGAATATTTTGAAGATTCCCTACCTAGTCTCTTGACAAAGGATCCAGTGGAAGCCTGCTTGAATATCTTCGACTTTGAAGAGTTCAACACCGACCAATACATCAAAAAGGTCCATGATTTTCTAGAAACAGCCGCAAGTGCAGATTTTCATCCATGGAGAGTAGTAAAGGAGCCCTTACCTGTGACATTGAGCACTCCTCATGTTCCTTCTCTACTGTCTCCATCGAAGCTTGAGTTGAAGCCCCTACCAGCAAAGCTCAAGTATGCATTTCTTGGATCTAACAACACTCTGCCGGTCATCATTGCTTCCAACCTACAAAAGGACTAAGAGGACAGTCTGCTAGCAATGTTAAAGGAGTATAAAGAGGCCATTGGAAGAACCGTGGCAGATTTAAAAGGCATCGGCCCCCCTACCTGTATGCACCAGATCCATTTGGAAGAAGATGCTCGACCTTCCCGTGAGGCACACTGCCGGTTGAATCCCAACATGAAAGAGGTAGTCAAGTTGCTTGATGCAGGCATCATCTACCCTATCTCAGATAGCAAATGGGTGAGCCCCACTCAAGTGGTTCCAAAGAAATCCGGCATCAGCGTCGTTGAGAATTCTGCTAGAGAGTTGGTTCCACAGCGCACAACCACAGGATGGCGTGTTTGCATCGACTACCGAAAGCTCAATTCCCATACCCGGAAGGATCACTTCCTGCTCCCATTCATTGATCAAATTTTGGAGCGTCTTGCTAGCCAAAGCTACTATTGCTTCCTAGACGGCTATTCCGGGTATAATCAGGTTGCAGTTGATGCTCAAGACCAAGAGAAGAGGACGTTCACATGTCTATTTGGCACCTTTGCTTACTGACGCATGCCCTTCGGCTTATGCAATGCACCTGCCACATTCCAGAGATGTATGATGTCTATCTTCTCTGACATGGTGGAGAAATTTTTGGAGGTATTTATGGATGACATTTCTGTTTTTGGATCTTCTTTTGATAAATGTCTCCATAATCTTTCACTTGTGCTTCAACGTTGCAAAGAAACTAACCTGATTTTAAGTTGGGAGAAGAGCCACTTCATGATGCAGGAAGGTATAGTTTTGGGCCATATAGTGTCCAAAAGAGGTATTGAGGTGGACCGGGCCAAAGTTGAGCTAATTGAAAATCTACCGCCGCCCACTTCAGTGAAGCAGATCCTTTCTTTCCTAGGGCATGCTGGCTTCTATCGCCGCTTCATCAAGGACTTCAGTAAAATTTCAAGGCCCTTATGTAACTTGCTTGCTAAGGACGCCCCTTTTCACTTTGATGAAGCATGTCAAGAGGCATTCTAGAAGCTCCGGTCTCTGTTATCTTCTACCCCCATCATGCATCCTCCTGACTGGTCTTTGCCCTTTGAAATCATGTATGATGCATCTGACTATGTTGTGGGCGCAGTATTGGGACAGCGGGTAGATAAGCTTCCTGATGTCATCTATTATGCTAGCAAGACTCCAATGGATGCTCAAGTCAATTACACAACTACCGAGAAAGAATTGCTAGCCGTGGTCTTTGCCCTAGATAAGTTCCGCTCATATCTTCTGGGATCAAAGGTCATCATTTATTCTGATCACGCTGCTCTGCGACATTTGCTGGCCAAGAAGGAAACAAAGCCCCGGTTAATCCACAGGATACTACATTTGCAAGAATTTGATATTAAGATTCGGGACAAGAAGGGTATTGAGAATGTTGTTGCCGACCATCTGTCACGAATTTTGATTAAGACACCCCAGCCGGTTCCTGTTCACGACTCTTTCCTAGATGAGCAACTTTTTCAAATTACTCCGAGAAATCCGCCGTGGTATGCCGATATTGTCAATTATCTAGCTACAGGTCAGATTCCTTCTCATTGATCTAAGCAAGATAAAGACTGCTTCTTCAAGTAAGTTTGATTCTATTTTTGAGAAGATCCAAAGTTGTTCAAGTATTGTGCTGATCAGATCATCCGACACTGTGTCCTTGAGAGTGAATTTTCCAGCATTCTCATATTTTGTCATTCTCTAGCTTGTGGAGGACATTTCAATGCCAAGAAGACAGCAGCCAAGGTTCTAAAGTGCGGATTCACATGGCCCACCCTGTTCAAAGATGCCTATGAATTTTGCCGAGCTTGTGAGAGATGTCAACGCCAAGGAGCTATGTCTCGAAGGGACATGATGCAATTGAATCCCATCCTCCTTGTCGAGATTTTTGATGTCTGGGGTATCGACTTCATGGGACCCTTCCCACCGTCATGTGGATATGAGTACATTTTGGTAGGAGTGGATTATGTCTCTAAGCGGGTAGAAGCCATTGCCACAAAGACCAATGATCACAAGGTTGTGGTGAAGTTCCTCCAAGCCAATATTTTCAGCAGATTTGGTACTCCTCAGGCCATCATTAGTGATGGAGGTAGACACTTTTGCAACCAGTTTTTCAAAGCCTTGCTTCTCAAGTACTCCGCCACACATAAGGTAACCACTCCTTACCATTCTCAAACAAGTGGCCAAGTGGAAGTTTCTAACCGGGAGATTAAGCATATTCTGGAGAAGACGGTTAGGCCAGACCATAAGGATTGGTCATTATGCCTCAATGACGCATTATAGGCCTACTGCACAGCTTACAAAACTCCCATTGGAATGTCTCCCTATAGACTGGTATATGGCAAGGCGTGTCACCTCCCCGTGGTATTAGAACACAAGGCTTTGTGGGCAATTAAGCAGTTCAATTTCGACATGCAAGCAGCCGGTCCCCACCGGAAACTTCAGTTGACAGAGTTGGAGGAGCTGCGGCGAGATGCATATGACAGTGCTCGCCTTTATAAGGAGCGGACTAAGGCTTTTCTCGACAAACATATCCTACCCAAGACATTTGTGCCGGACCAGAAAGTATGGCCCTTCAATTCCAAACTCCAACTTTTCCCTAGGAAGCTCCGCTCCAGAAGGGACGGTCCATTCATAGTCACCTCGGTGTCGCCCATGGCGCCGTTGAATTGCGGGACCCAAAGGATGGCACTCTGTTCAAGGTCAACGGTCAAAGGTAGAAGCCCTGCATCCAGAACTTCGAGCCAGGTACAGACGTGGAATCCGTCAACTTGACGGATCCCGTCGATTTTCTTGATTAAGACACTGGCACCCTTGGCTCGAGCGCACCCACTGTGCGCTCGATCCCAAAACACGGGCCTGCGCTTGAGCCCACCTCGAGTGGGATCGAGCGCAGCAGCTCATCACTAACACACACATGCACGAATGCGCTCGAGTGATGTGCAAATGATCTACCTAAATTAATAGGTAAATAATTGTACGTTTTACCTGCAAGTGCACAAGGTCAACATGGTAGTATTGGGTGTAAGTACAGGATCATTCCCACGAGTATTGGTAAATTATGTTTATAAGTAAATTCCTATTTAATTAAAAGATAAAATTCAATTGTCACGATTGAATTCAATAAAATAAAAGATAAACAAACACTAAAAAGGATTAGAGTTTTGATATCCATCACTAATTATATTAAGCTAATATATCAATATGCTAATGCTTTGATCAAGTTATGTCTATCTAATGTTTGTCAACCTAAGGGCATGGTGTATACTCTAACTCTTTTCTTCCCTAAAGGATTTAGCATGGTATATACTAAGTTGTTCTTTAGAAAAGCATATGTTCTATGGAAATCAACAAACACACGAGGCCTCGGGCATGGTATATACTCCCGGTTCCCCATGTTGATTAACCCAAGAATCCGACGTGGATATCTCTTGTTACTTATGTTAAACCCAGGACTCGGTCATCCAAATTGATTTAACTAACTAGTCCATACCACATGCATATGTTGATCAGGCACACACATATGAGGAATTCATGCAAGCAGATATTAATCAAGTTAAATAGCACAACAAGATCATCACAAAGGCACCAATATTGAAATATTAACAAAACATAACTAGGGCTTCAATCTAGCTCTAAATAAAATATAAACTACATAATAAAGATAAAAGGTGGAAGAGAAGAAAAACCCAAACTCCTTTTGATGCAGCCTTCAATTCCTTTCCAGAGTTTGTGCCTCTTTCTCCACACCTATGCCTAGAACCTAAGTGGTTTAGTTATAGTCTTTAGAAGTCCTTGTTACACAAGTAACCCTAGAAAATTCGGAGTTTTAAGTCCAAGTCCAATTAGGATAAAGAAAACCTAAGTCCAAATCGGAATAGGATTCGCCTAGAATTGCAGTCCTGACTTGCGGCATGATTTTGGCCTTGTGCCGCTCCGAATTGGGAAAATACTATGTCTGAGCTAAAAGTTATGGTCAAAATACCAAGACATGTTCAGAATCCAATTTTTCATCAAATCCGATTTGACTTCAATGTGAGAAATTCTGAATTGATCCTTTCCTCTATTTGATTAAACTTAACCATGATTGGCTAAGCTCAACCATATCTTCTAGGTCTTCCCAATTTGCCCTTTAAGCATGTAATTCTTCTAGAAACGCTTTCTTTTCTTCCAAAAGCCTAAAAAACAAAGAAAATACAAAAATGAAGTAAAATGGCATAATTAACCAAAACCAAAGGATTAAAAAATGAAAGTTAAGGGCTGAAAATATGAATATTTTAGCACTTATCATCGAGCGCACCTTCAGGAGCGCTCGAGCGTATTCCCGCCCATCCATTCACCCCTCTGCGCAAGTGAGATCGAGCGCACACTAGTGCCCGCTCGAGCGCACTCGTTCAGAGGTCTCATGTGACCTTTTTAGGTCACAGACCCCTTTCTTTCCCCCATTTCCCCCAGTGCCGAATACCCCATCACCCAACCCTGCACCGCCCCACACCACTGCACTCACCCCACGCCGAATCCCCACCACCACCAATCACCACCCCATCACCGCTGCACTCCCCTACGACCACCGAACCACCCAACACCGCCACCACATTCCCTCCCAAACCCTCTTTCCCCCTCCCCGTCCACTCTTCTCTGCTCCATCCCACCTTCCCCAAAATCCCCACCGTGCCCATTTTCCCCATTTGTTGTGTGAAAAAAGCTGTGCGTGGGTGCTCCACCACACATGAACTGCTTTGTGTTGGTATTTTCATTCTTTTTGTAAGGGGTTGGGTAACCCAATAAAGTGGTTTTCTACCACTTCCCTTTTGAGGTGCCCACCAGGTGTTCGACAAAAAGCCTCAACGAAGCAACAGCATGCTTTAGGCCCGCACCTCCACCTCCCGATTTTCCCCCGCTCGGGATACCGTCCCTGAAGCCCCCGCCCAGCCTTCACAACGCTGTGGGAAGCAACAGAAGCTCATCTTGGAGACGTGTTTTGCCATTGACACAGTTTTCAAAAGCCTCCAAGCAACCAAGTCGGCAGTCAAAGAATGCAAATGCCATGGCCTCACAGCACTTTTCCAGCCAGTCAGCCTCATTGCTTACGAAGGCCTGGTCCGAGAATTTTATCATCATCTCACATTCAACTATACTCGGCCAGGCATCCTCTCTTCATCTGTGGCAGGCATTGACATTGAGCTGACCACCGACGACATTCCTGTTGCTTTGTGATGTTCTCATGAGTGCCCTTTAGATATTTTGGCTCGGGATGGCTCCCCTGGGTACTCAGACCTACCGTCTAATCTTACACTGCAGCATATTGTGGATGACATCTACCATGGCCGTTATACCGATGATCTCTGCAACTATACAAGCAAGGTCCTGATGCCTTCCCTACTTTGGTTCATGGACTTCATTTTGCAACGGAATGTGTGTCCATTTGGACACAAAACTCAACGGCGCAGTCCCTTCTTAGCGGCACTATATGCTTTTCAAAGAGGCTTTTGGATTTCCATCCCTCAGCTCATTTGGGATCAGATACACAAGTTTTGGGACGGGGCGATTGTGCACTGGACTCAGGGTTCGTCTTCATGGGGACTCCCCTTCCCTTTTCTCCTCACCCATATTTTTCAGTCTCGAGGCATTGAGGGTACACCCGCAGATGAGCCTATTTCTGCTCACCCTCTGTTTGGACTGATCCAGTGGAACCAAAATTGTTCCCACATGCCGAGACGACGTCGGGAGCCTGCCGCTGCTAAGGTCGTTAGGGAGGCTGATGGCCCTATGCACAATGATCCACCCACAGTTGAGCCCATAAAGAGAGACAGAGTGGCGGAGACCGTTACTATGAGCATGTCACAATATGAGTGCCTCCACAAAGAACTACAGGAGCTCTGATCTGAGCTTACTACCCAGAGGGCGGAGGACAGACGCCTGGCAGATGAAAGATTTGAAGCACAGCAAGAACTGTTGCACACTATTTTAGCATGGCTACCACCTGATTCAGGGGCATCTTCTTCTGCGCCGCAATGACAGGTCAGGTACTCCTATCCCTTGCATTGCTTTATTGTTTTATCCACACACTGAGGACATTGTGTATTTTAAGTTGGGGGGTGTGGGCATACATGTTAGTTCTGAGAATACAATTAATTTTCCTGTTGTGATTTGAAATTCATTAATGGGCTTAATATGACAAACACATGATCACTTGATTAAGGAATTCAAATTGTGTTACTTTCATTGGCAGCATGAGATATTACTTGTTTCAATTTGATTTTCACAAGCACACTAACATGTAGTCTGTGGGGCATAAAATCTAGAATCAGTAATGTTTGGTTTTAATATTTGGAATGTAGTTGGGTAACTTATCGGGAAAATGACCTTGGCATAAATTCTTAAAAAAAAAAAAAAAATTAAAAAGTTGATCATTTTGAGCTTTCCACCAAGTAACCGGACCTCTTGCCTCATTAAGCAGTGAGTGTTCGCGTCAAAAAGTGAGAAGTTTGGTTTGATTGATAATAATAAAAAATAAAAAATAAATAAAATTAGCTTAGCTTTGTAACCTTTTTGTCCCGAGTTAGTAAGTCCTTAGGGGTGTCTTTACATATAATGCCCTAAAACCATCTGGTTTGGGAGTCATTGGCTTAATGCTCAATACATGGGTCAATCAGAAAGCTTAAGGGAGCTAAGTGCTAAAAAAAAAAAAAAAAAATTGCTTTGGTTGTTTTATCCGATGGGGAATCTAATGAATTTTGAGTATTGATCCATGAATGATTGAGATGAGTTTTGAAATTCCATGACTATGTGTTGAGTTCACATACACTAGTTGAATCCTGTAATATCTAATAATTTCCATGATTTAAGCTAATTTGTAATTTCCTGAAATTGTGAAGATAGTGTTTGTACTATTAAGCCTACTAATAAATGAGAACCGTGATGGTCATGATATAACATTCTTGGGAACTACATGGTTGAAAAATGTTTTTGGGTATCATTCTTGTAAAACCCTCACGAGACTTCACTCGTCCTCTAGGGAACTCCTAGGGGTTTAAAAGGCTTGTTGCATGCGCTAAATGCAACCGTACCTCCCACGAAAGATGAATTTATCTTTTTATTTTTCACTTTATTTTCCGTTTTGTATTGCTAAGGGACTAGCAATATGTAAGTTTGGGAGTGTGATAAGCGCCGAATGTTGCACATTCAAGCCTCTTAATTTACATAAGTTAATTCCTTAACATTGTTATTTGTTTGATTTTGTTTTGTTTTCGTGTTTCAAGTCTTATTTGACAAACCATTGGAAATTGGGTTTAAAAGGGCAAAAGCTAGGCATTCTGGATCTAGGATCGAGCGCAACTATTCCTGAGCTCGAGCGCACCTCGAGCGCACAAAACTTCGGATCGAGCGCACTCGGGCATGTATTGCACGGCAGCAATCCTCTTCCAGCGTGGATTTGGTTTTCAGTCTCCCAATTGGATTGGGAGACTGACCTTCGGTTTTCTGAGGGTTTAGGGTTTTCCTAATCCCTATAAATAGGGATCTAAACATTGTAAACAGACACACCGCTTCCTAGAGCTAGAAATTAGAAAATCGTCTTTGGACCTTAGAAGATCATGAGCGGCTAAACCCCTTCGTAGGGTGTTGATGTAACCCTATCCAAGCACAATGGTTTGATTGTATTTAATTTCTAGATTTTCAATTTATGCATGTTGATTGTATAACTATGAGGATTGCTACAATTATTTATGTTCTTCATATTAAATGCAATTGTTTTTAAATTCCAAAATCAATATTTGTGAAATTCTTCTCTTGTATTAGAAAGTATTTTACTTTTATTGAAATCAAATCATTCTTGTTTTCTGTGATTATGAAGATGATGGTTATACAATTGGTTTAATTGACATATGATCAATAGGATTTGATAAGCCATGCCTAGGGAAGACGGATTGTACTACACCTTAGTTTAGTGTAATTTAGGTAGACAGTCCGTGCCAACCGAAGATGGGTTACACTTATTCATTGATTGTATGTGTCCTATTAAAAAATTTGATAATTTATACCTAGGAAAGACGTGTCGTACCGCATCTTAGTGGTTAGGTGGATGATCTGTGTCAACCGAAGATAGATTATGCTTATTCTTTAAAAAGGTAGTTTCTTGTTTATTTATAACATGCAGAGAATGAATTTTTGGGATTAATTATGATTAGTCATTGTTGTGTAGATAGAGGTGAAGTCAATACCCTACACTCTCTCTCTTATTTTAAATCTCTTTTATTTTCATGCACTTTACTTTTAAAGAAAATCAAATCAATTCTCTTTTTAATTAAGTTAATTTTAATCTTTCGAATTTTGATAATAAAACCCCTACAGTCCTTGAGGTTCGACACCCTCAATATAGTCCTATCCTACGGGATTCGTCCTATTGCGAGTGGTTATTTTTATAATTGATATTTTTTGTCACAAAAATGCCACATCAAAACCTTTAAGCTAGAATGCCATGATGAAGGCATCGGACTGCACCTTAACTTGCTACAGGAGAGAAGGGATCAAACCCAAGTAACCATGGCAGCATATCAAGAGAAGGTAGCTCGGCACTTCAAGCAAAGGGCCAAACACATAAGCTTTAAGTTGGGAGATTTGGTGCTGCGCAAGGTAACTATAGCTACCAAAGATCCAGCCGAGGGTAAGGTAGCCCCAAATTGGGAATGACCCTATAAGGTGGTGGAATGTCATAGAGCGGGAGCATATCATCTCGAAGATGAAGAAGGGAAGAGACTCCTGAGACCATGGAATGCTGAGCATTTGAAAAATTAATTCATTTGAAGTATGAAGTTTTAATGTCGGTACATATTTAGAAATGCAATTTCTATTGTAAGCATCATGTTCAATGAGAAGAAACTTCTTAAAATTATTGCGTCAAGTGAAAACCTCGAAGAATAAGAAGCCACAAAGGTTCATTCCTGAACTTAACCCATTCAGAATGAAAGCCACAAAGGCCTAGTCTAAGGTTAAAATACCTCGGAGAATAAGAAACCACAAAGGCCTATTCCCGAGGCCAAGTGTTCGGAGAATGAGAAGCCAAAAAGGCCCATTCCCAAACTTAACCCATTCAAAATGGAGCCACAAAGGCCCATTCTAAGGTTAAAATACCTCAAAAATTAAGAAGCCACAAAGGCCTATTCCCGAGGCCAAGTGTTCAAAGAATGAGAAGCCACAAAGGCCCATTCCAAACTTAATCCATTCAGAATGAGAGCAACAAGGGTCCATTCTATGGTTAAAATACCACGGGGAATAAGAAGCCACAAAGGCCTATTCCCGGGGCCAAGAGTCTAGAGAATGAGAAGCTACAGAGGTCCATTCACGAAGCACTAAAATCTGTCAGGAATGAGAAGCCACAAAGGCACTTCCCGAAAATCAACTTTCAAAGGAAGAGCCTCAAAGGCCCATTTTCGAGAAGAAGAAGTTGAAAAAACTGAGGATAAAGCAGGAAAGAAAAAACGCATTGGAAAAAGAAATGATTCATTAAGTTAAAAAGTTATATTTCATTGATAAAATATGTTTACAACTTTTTGGGTTCGGAAGCCCCAACACTTCCCAAAGTTACAGTATTACCCGAGGATTCCGTAGCCTCAGGCCTAGAACCAAACTCAGAGATACCCTGAGCATCGGGCATCCTCCTCTGACCCAAACGAACAACTTCCTCTATTGCCTCACCTTCGACAGGAAAGGCAGTAGGAGAAACCATGTCAATGTTTATGTGGACCGAAGGGTTGAAAGCTAAGCTCCGAAAGGTCTCAAAACCCTAGATGAACCCTTAGGCCCAGTCGCAATCTCGGATCTAAGCTGCAAAGGAGAGCTACCTGAAGTAAGTCCGAGCTCTAGTCTTATAATGGTTGAACTTCCTTTTCAAGTGCTTGAACTTCTTCTTGGCCTCAGCTGCCTTAACCTCAGCAGACGGCAGCAGACTCGTCGGCCTTCAGGAGTTGAGCCAAGGCTTCATCTTACGCCTTTTGAAATGTCGCAGACTGAGGGGCCAGCTTAGCCTCAGAAGCCTCGCATTCAGCTCAACCTCAATAAAATTTTCTTCAAAAGCCTGAGCTCTTCCCTGATGACCGAATGGTCCACTTCAAGAGTTTCAGAATTCTTCTTGATGGCCTTTAATTCGGCTTCCAAGTTCTGAATCCAAGAATTGGCCTCAGTGACTTGGGTATCCAAAAGTGACTATCATTGCCCCCAGAGAAACTGCTCGTTATCCTGCTTGGCCATGAATCCTCTCAACCGAGCGTTTTCAGCCTCGGACTTCAGTAGCTTCTTCTGCATTTCTTCTATCTCAGAAGTAGAGGTCTAGAAGTAGTTGCAGAAATCGTAGTAAATGCACACTGACTTGAAAACATTTTGAAAAACACAAGTATATTTTGCTATAAAATCCAAAGGAAACCGAGAAAAGTAGGGAAGACGAAGCACTTACGATGATGTGTCCAGAATCTGAAATTTAATCCAATCCGATTTTAACTCCAATTAGAGAAATTCCAATTTAATCATTTCCTTGATTTGATTAAACTTAACCACATCATATAGGTCATCTAGTATGATTGGTTAAGCTTAACCACATCTTTTAGGTCTACTCAAAGTGTGCTTTAAGCCCAAAATTAATGGAATTAATTGTATTTTTCCTTCGGACCCTAAAATCACTAAAAAAAAAATCAAATAAATAACAATGCTAAGGAATTAACATATGCGAGTTAAAGGGCTTGAATGTGCAACATTCTGCGCTTATCATTAAAACAACATAAGTTCTACTACTTTCTCAAGACTCTTCCTCCCAAGGCCCGCTGAGAGACCCTAGGGAATGAGGTCGATTAAGGCTCTTAGTGGGTTCCCTAGGAGTCCCTTGCCCAAATTAGAAAGGGGAGGGGCCAACTCCCCAACTTGTAGAAGCTCCCCTAGCCGAGGGGCCCCTCGGTTTAGAAAGCTCGGTCAGTAAACTAGAAGCAAGAGCACCAGCCTTCATATTGGGTCATAGCGGCGCAGAGGACGTCATCGTCTTGGTCTGACGAGGAGCCTCGATATTTTCAGCTTCTTGGTGCAAACCGGAAGCAAGCTCGGTGTCCATGTGTGGAGGTGAAGAACGGGGAACCTCTGTGACTTCGGGTTCAGAAACCTTAGGGGCAGCTAGTCCCAAAGCCTCAAAGGCACCTGGTTTTGAAACCTCCAGGACAGTCTCAGACTTGGACAGTCGGGCAACCGGAGTGAGAGCTTCACCATCGCTATCAATCACGATCGGTTCAGTGTTATCCCAAATACTACCTAAATTAATAGATAATAATTGGTACGTTTTACTCGCAAGTGCACAAGATCAAACGATAGTATAGTGTAGCAAGTACGAGATCGTTCCCATGAGGATTATTGATTTTTCTTAGAATTGATTAAAATATCAAAGCTGTCACTAAATTGATATTGATATATTGAAAAGAAATAAAAATAAAATAAAAGGTGGTGCTTTGATATCCACCACTAATCATATTCAAATAATATAACAATACGCCAATGCTCTAATTATATTATGAATACCTAATGTTTGCCAACCTAAGGGCATGGGTGTATACTCCTTAATCTATAGATTTCTCTAAGTAATGAATTGGGCATGGGTGTATACTCTAACTCTCTTCTTTCTTAAAGGATTTAGCATGGGTGTATATTAAGTTGTTCTTTAAGAAATCATAAATTTATGGAAATTAACAAACACATGGAGCCTAGGGCATGGGTGTATACTACTGGTTTTCCATGTTGATTACTCCAAGAACCCGTGAGGAAATTCCTTTGTCACTCTATTAAGCCCAGAACTCGATATTTTAAACTGACTTAAATAACTAATCCATACCACATGCATATAATGGCCAATCACACACATATGAGAAATTCAATAAAATAGGAATTAATCAAATTAAGCATCACAATATGATTATCACAAAGGAACCAATATTGAAATATTAAATAAACATAATTAGGGCTTTAATCTAGCCCTACTAAAGTAATGAGTTACACATAATTAAAATAAAGGGAAGAAAAAAAAAAAGAACCAAAAACTGCTCCTAGAAGTAGCCTCCAAATTCCTCTTTCCAAAGTTGTCTCATAAATTACGAGGCTTAGAGGTCTATTTATAGGCTTAGGAATACTCTAGAAATCCTACAAGTAAAATCTTAGGGTTTAGTCTTAGTGCAACTAGGACTAGAAAAACCCTAATATGGAAAGCAAAAGAAGTCTGGCCGCAACTGCCTTTTCTCCAGCGTACCGGTGCGCTCGATCGCAGCCCGTGTGCACTCGATCACACGTCTGCAATCGAGTCTCCTCTTATGCGCACGAGTGCAAGCCTGCGCTCGCTTCTTGACGCTTTCTGGTAGTGTGCTCAAGCATAGGTCCCATACAATCGATCGCACTGCCAAAACCTCTAGCTTTTCCCAAATTTGCTCTTTAAGCCCGATACTTCTAGGAATGCTTCATTCTCTTCCAAAAGCCTACAAAAACATAGAAAACACATAAAAGAAATAAAAATAGCACAAACTAACAAAACTAAAGAATTAACAAATATAAGTTAAGGGCTAAAATATGAATATTTTGGCACTTATCATTCAGCAATGTCAACCTTCAGACTTCGAGGGAAGCGAGCAGCAACTTTTTCAAGTAGCTGCGCTATATCTATCGGGGAGCCCTCCTCTGACTCAATGGAGGATGGAGTCATTGGCTCGCCAGGAACCGAGTTAATCGGCAAAGTAATAATCGGCCGAACCTTAATCAGTTTAGTAACGATCGGCTTGCTCCTAAGAGCAGCTTCAAAGTGCTCTACTATGCAAGGCTTTAGGACAGAGAAAGCCACCATCGACTCCTCCACGATTCAGGCAAATATGTCTTGGGAGTCAGCTGGCCTCGGAGCGTCCGAGCGATTCTTAGACTTCTTCCTCTTCAAAAGAGGTTCTTTGGGTTCTTCAACAACTCTCTTTTTATGCTTCCCAAGCCGCTTGGTCTTCCTGGTAGCTGCCAATCTCAATTTGGGCTCAGTTTGCCTAGGGCTCAAAACCCGGATAGGAGATCGCAGGGTTGACTCGGTAGCCTTGCCTTTACCTTTTTCGGTAGCAGTTCTCCTCGAAGGATCGGCAACTGCCTTCTTCTGAGCCTCATTAGCTGCACTCTTCCGCGTTTGAGTGGCCCTCATAGGCCGAATGATTGGGGGTGGACCCCAAGTAATTCTCCAAGTTGGAGTCGGTAGTACGAAAATCGAAGTCAAGTTGACTCTCATTTTTTTTGGATCGAGCGAAGGCCAAGACTCTTTCCACTCGGTCTTCCTCCTCGTCAGTCAAATTGGGACGCTTTTGCCCTGGAAAATGCAAGAGAGTGTTAAAAAAAATGATGAAAAATATTCAATAGGACTTACCTTTGGTAGAAGGCACACTCTTTCCTGAGGAACCCTCGAACTCCTCACTGCATCGGAAGGATAGAACTCCCAACTCCCCGAGTAGAAGAAAAAAGCATTTTTTTCACTTCTTGTTGTTTGAGAAGGTGGGGCGCAAGTGGATCATCTTCACCTTCTATAGTGACCCAAATAATTAATTAAGCTTAGGTAGCTCAGTTAGAGGGTTAATTTGAGCTTTGGGTCACTAGGAACAACTGGGAGGGCATTTTGAGAATTTTAGACTTTTTGACTGGACTTACACATGGAGGACCACGCTGACGTATGCATGGGGGACCACCAGGATGTACGCTAAATTTTGGTTGACCACAGGTTAATGCCCATACATATGATACAGCCTTTGGTCGGCTAGGTAAATAGTACGCGAACATACGCCCCTATAGTACCGTACATACTCTACTTTACAGGACACCTCCTGCAGTGCTCACAGCCTTTCGTACCCTATAAATACCCCTCCCCACTCGACCCTTAAGACTCATGCTGTCCCTATTACCCTCTAGAAGCCCACCTTGAGTGATTTTGTGAGTTGTGAGAGTTCTTGGAGGAAAAAGAGAAGTTTCTTGGAGGTTTTGCTTCAAGAAGGTAATCTTCTAAGCTTAGCTTGTTCCTTACTGTTGTGCAAATATCTACCTAAATTAATAGGTAAATAATTGTACGTTTTACTCGCAAGTGCACAAGATCAATATTGTAGTATATGGTGCAAGTACGAGATCATTCCCACTAGGATTGCTAAATTTTGCTTAAAATAAATTCTGTAAGTAAAACAAAACAAAGATTGAATTTTGAGTTGATAATAATAAAAAGGTAAGGCTTTGATATCCACCACTAATCATGCTTATATAATATAACAATATGCCAATGCTTTGATCATATTATGCATATCTAATGTTTGTCAACCTAAGGACATGGGTGTATACTCCTTAAGCTATAGATTTTCCTAAGCAATGAGTTAGGCATGGGTGTATACTATAACTCTTTTCTTTCTTAAAGGATTTAGTATGGGTATATACTAAGTTGTTTTTTAAGAAAACATTAATCTATGGAAATCGACAAACACATGAAACCTAGGGCATGGGTGTATACTCCCGGTTTTCCATGTTGATTAACCCAAGAACCCAGTGTGGATTTCTTTTGTTACTTTTATTAAAATCAGGACTCAGTCATCCAAATTGATTTAACTAACTAGTCTATACCACATGTATATGCTGATCAGGCAAACACATATGAGAAATTCATGAAAACAGAAATTAATCAAGTTAAATATCACAACATGATCATCACAAAGGCGCCAATATTAAAATATTAAATAAACATAATTAGGGCTTCAATCTAGCCCTACTAAGTAAATTAGCTACACATGAGTTTGATGTTAAACATCTTCATAAAATAAAATCGAAAAGAAAAGAATAAACCCGAAATTTGAACTTGAAGAGCTCGAATTCTTCTCCTTGGAAATTGTGTGTCTATTCTAAATGTTTAAGGGTCTATTTATAGGCTTTAGGAATACTCTAGAAACCCTAAGAAACGTAGGGTTTGAGCCCTAGTTCGTACAAAACTTCAAAACCTTAAAATCAACACTTTCCATAAAAAGGCTGGTGGCTAGTTTGCTCCTCACACACGGGTGCGCTCGATCGCAGCCTGTGTGCGATCGATCACAGGACTGCGATCAATCATCTGTGCTGGGCACTCGGTCATAGGTACGATCGAGGCTGCTTTCTTGTGCGCACGAGTGCATGCCTTGCGATCGTCCTGGTCCTCGCCTGTAGTGTGCTCGATCGCAGCTCCACTACGATCGATCGCACTACGAGAGCCTCCAGCTTTTTTCAAAATAGCTCTTTAAGCCCAAAACTTCCGAAATTGCTTCATTTTCTTCCAAAAGCCTACAAAAACAAAGAAAGCACAAAAAAGAACTAAAATGTCATAAATTAATCAAAACTAAGGAATTAACAAATATAAGTTAAGGGCTAAAATATGAATATTTTAGCACTCAACACTTACTTAGTTGTTATGCTGTTTAAGTGTTTTTTATAGTTAGCTTAGTTGGTAGAGCTTCTAGTTATGTTGTTGCCCTTAATCTTGGTTTAAGTTGGTT
This sequence comes from Corylus avellana, assembly GCF_965113065.1. Classification (NCBI taxonomy): domain Eukaryota; kingdom Viridiplantae; phylum Streptophyta; class Magnoliopsida; order Fagales; family Betulaceae; genus Corylus; species Corylus avellana. The sequence continues at coordinate 13,124,537 of NC_142495.1, read as the reverse complement.
TAGCGTTTCATATTTGTTGAACATATTTTCTTATGAATGGAGACATTATTTTGAGATAGGAGGTCCTAGAAATCTTTTGGGTAGCTTTAGAACCAGTTTGGGAGGATAGGAGGACGTTTGGAACAAATGAGGTTCTACCTGAATCTTCTGGGCGAATGTCGGCCACGAGCCCAAACATACAACCCGAAGCGTTCCAAAGAACGCCACTTTGGCCAATCGTCCAATAGCCTCTGTTTTTATGTTCTAAGTTTGTTTTAATTTGGCTTAGAACTAATGATAGGTCTTTTCTCAGTATTCGAGGTTATAAAGCCTCAAGGGGATTTTATGGAGGAGCCTTATGACCCGAGTGAGTACAAACTCACATGAATGCTTGCTGTTACTTTTCCCGCATTGCACGACTATTTTATATATATCAAACATACATATTTACAACTCTCATGAAATATATTTTGGACTACTGTGCACTCTCTTTTGTGAAAACATATGTTGATTAACAAGATAATGATGATACTTGTAAAAGTATGCATGTAAAATACGAATAAGATTAATTGCGTTGTATGACAAGGTACACCGGTACGTGTGGGATAATGGCCATGGGCTTACTATACAGGTTAACTTTTATGGTCAAATGTGTGTATGTGTGTGTGTGGGCCTTGGATCTAGTGGTTTTTGTGACCAGCGCAGCCATTCCCAAATGGTTGGTCATTACAGGATGTACATCACTAGTACCATGGGCCACCCGTGGTTGGACTCGGCCTGGCTGTTAATGGTGGACGGTAGCGTACAATGGTCGGGGCACTGGCATTGTATTACAGGTCCCTTAGGACAACGTCAACCCTGCTGAGAATGAGTAATTTCTCAGGTAGACCATTCTGTTGAACTACCACATGATTCTCATATTACAACATATATTATATCTATATTGCATTCTTGATAAACTATCACCTTATAATGTTGCATGTGTTTTATAAATAACTGAGTTCACCATTTAATGACGGGTATGTCATGTACATTTATACTCACTAATTTGTCGAACTTACCCTTGTATTCTTTCCATTTATTCTCCATATGTACATTTCTGGCTAATGAGTGTCAAATATTGCATATTTGGACCCCTTAATTTGCATTTGCTAAACCGTTAGCTTTTTTACTTGCTAAGGTTTTTGTTAGTTTTGGTGTCTTAGCGTTTTGTAGGTTGTTAAGAGAAAACTGTGGTTTGAATGTGAAAATTGCAAAGAAGTGGGAACAAGTGAGATTTTGGAAGTTGGGATCAAGCACACAGCACCACGCTCGAGCCCATCTACACTTGAGTCCAGAAAGGAAATGCTCGAGTGCACTCCCGCATACACTCAAGCAAGTAGTGCCCATGCACTACGCCGTTGAAGCCCTGAAGAATTCCTGAGTACACTCGAGCGCACCTAGTGTGCAATCGAGCGCACTCAGGCTGACCTGGCAACGCCAAAGCCCTAGTTTTTTTAGTATTTATAGCATTCTTTTCTTTTGTAAAAGACACGTTGGAGGCGTCGTTCAGTCTAGAATTTTGAATTTTTCTTGTTTTAAAGCTCTGAATTCGTTTCCTTTTGTAAGTTTATTAATTTTTATGTTTTCAATTCATTTCATTTTGCTTCTTGTAATCATGAGAGGCTAAAACCCTCAACTAAAGTTGAAGATGAAGCATCGTCATTGATAAACAATTATATTCTCGTTATTTCGTTCGTACAATTCCGAGTTTGAATAAAAGTGTTGTTTTATTTCAATTCAATTAGTTGATTAATCTCTTTTAATTGAATGTTGTGATTGTTATGTGTTAAATGTTGGATATTCGATGTGTTTCATCCGATGGATACATCGAATCATTCGATTGAAATTGGATATCCATTGTGATTCGTTAATTAAAAGGATACATTGGATGATTTGATTTCAATTGGGTATTCGTTGTGATTTGTAAAAGAGGTGGATTCATTGAATGTTTTAATATATATTCTTGTGAAACATAGAACAACATATAGGGCTTTATTGTTTGTCGATTGTATGAGCATATACAAGAGTATGTTGTTTTGATTTGGCGAATTGAATTCTGAAACCTTAGTGCTTTTTATCATTTGTTTTTAATTAGTTTTATTTAGTTTATCTTTTTGCACGACAAAATCACACAAAATTCGGAATTAGGTTAAAATTGGATTGGTTTAGATAGAGATTAAATTTCACGACACAATTCCATGTGGACTCAACCTTGCACTTGCATAAACTATATTGCACACAACTTGTGTACTTGCGAGTATCAATTTAAAACTCATAACAAGTTTTTGGCATCATTGCCAGGGAATTTTTTTTGTTTGTGTTAATTGATTTTTGTCTTAATTAATTGTATTTTTCTACTAGTTTAGTTAGATTTTTGTTTTATTTTCTTTGTTGCAATTTTATTTTATTTTTATTTTTATTTGTTTCTGCTTCATTATCTAACAATTAAAAAAGAAAGAAAGTGTTTTTGTAGTGTTTTTGCTTCTATTGCAGTCTCTGCCGAAGCATGTGCATGAAGGTGGTCACGATGGAGACAAGCTGGGAAGCTTGTTGTTCTTTCTAAGTCCAGAGGTCCTCCAGGGAGTGAGTATCGTCTAGTATATAATTGTGAATCTTCATATAGTGATTTCTTGCGTTTAGCTGCTCTAGAGTGATTTTTCACTTAAGGTGTTCAAAGGGTTTTCCACTTCATCAACAAATCTTGTGTTGTGGTTGAGTGAATATTCTTTATTATTGTGCTGGTTTATTTTTACGCATAGCTTTTATTCTGGCTATATAAATCGCTTATGCATTTGATTTTGGGGTAGAACAAGATCCTCGTTGTTCTTCAATTAGTAACTCACCGTAAAAAATTGCATTTTTTTTTTTTTTTCCAAATGGATTTCTATGAAATTCTATTATTCGGTAGAGAATCTCGAGATAAAGAAGAGGGGGAATATAGCCTTTATATCGAAAACCTAATGGAATCTTCCATCATAAACTTCATACTCTGATTAGGTTTACCAACCTACATACGGTTTACCATATTAAAGAGAAAATTTATTCCTACACAGCTAAGGTGCATAACGCTCAAAAATAAAATTATAATTGAGAAGCAGCAGATCGAAGAAAGCAGAAGAAGAAGAAGAAGAAGAAGAAGAAGAAAAAGAAAAGGAGAAGAGAAGAAGAAAAAAGAAAGGGAGAAGAGAAACAAAAAAAAAAAGAGGAAGAAGAAGAGAAGATAAGAAGATTTTTTGGGTTTTTGAAGATTTTTTGGGTTTGACGTTTGAGTTTTTTATTTTTCAGATTGATTTTTTGATTTGGGTTTTTGATTTTTTAAAGATTTTTTTGGTTTGGGTTTTTAAAAATGGAGATCGAAAAGAAGAGAGAGAGAGAGTGAGAAAAGGGAGAAAAGGGAGAGCTGGCTGGAGAAAAGAAGAGAGAGAAAGAGAAAATTGAGAAAAGAAGAGAGGTGCCGTACATAGAAACGAAAAAATTTTCTCTGCTCCATTAATGGTGTAGAGAAAATTTTTCGTTTCTCTGCACCACTCGAGTGGTGCAGAGAAATTCCTAAAAAAAAAATAATTTAAATGAAAATTAATTTAAATTAATAAATTTTTTAATTGAAAAAAAAAATCCAAAAAAAAATTAAAAAAAGAAAATTTTTTTAATTCATTTTTTAAAATTTACTGACGTGTCAATTTTGACATGTCAGTAAATTTCTGACGTGTTCCAAAATTGACACGTCAGAAAATCCTAACGTGCTAAATAGTAACACGTCAGGAAAAAATAAATAAAAATAAAAAATAAAAAAATTTACTGACTCCTATGTATTTGACATTCAACACACGTCAGAAATGTCACGTCATAAAATTTTTCTGACGTGTCAGACACCATGACACGTCAAAAAACTCAAGTAAGGAAAAAATTGTTTTTTTGTAGTAAAACCAAAATCAACAATGAAGTCAAAAAAAATAAAAAAAAAAAAAAAAAAATCAACAATCAATGAAAGCTCAATTAAGAAAATATTGGACTAGAAAATGTATTTTCATAGACCTTTATCATTTACTTGTTTATTCTTTTTCATGCTATGTCTCAATCACTTAGGACTATATGCATGGACTTTGAATAATTCGTTGCATGTCCTTGTACCTTGGACTATGTATATAGACTTTGATACAACATAGTTCATCAACTTGCTTCATAAGTTGCTTTGTTAATTCCATACACCTTATAATCTATGATGTATAGTTTAAATAGGTTTGCTAGAAAATGAAAGATGATTGCGATATTCTGCAAGTGCCCACAATGGGAAGGTACTCCTGAAAAGTGCGTAGTGCAGCATGTTATTCTTCATAAATGCTCCGATAACCTCCTACAATAAAAGTAGTAGTAAATTGTTATATGCTACGTACACATTGGATATGACAAAACCATTTTTCTAATATAAATAAAAGCTAATTGGGTTGTTTCACTGATTTTCTAATAATTAAGACGAGGAGTGGTACCTGTTGGGGGAAATCACCACTCTCCATTTGAGAATTGATCAATAGTTTTGCTGCACGATGAAGAGGAGTAGGGTCTCTTTGTGCCTATTATATATGACATGAAATTTAATTCTTCAATTTTTTGAAAAGACTACATGAAAAATGAAAATGATTTATGAATGGAGTGTTAACTATAGAATGCTTAAATCATGAAGTCACCTGCTGAGCATGAATTAGGCCCATCAAAGCCATTGCAGTCTGCACCAAATTTGATTTATTTCCCTTAAGAGGCGTATATTCCTGTAAACCATAGACAATAATTGGAGATAGTCAGAGATAGGCCCAAACATTACAGTATTGAATATTTTCAGCAATTAACTCAAGATCAGATCTTTGTTACTCCATTAACTAAACTTAGGGATCAATGAGGGCATAAGAAAGATTATTTTGAAGCAAATAAACTACCTTGTTTGGGCATGAAAGATAGCTCTCTCCCCAACCGCCATCATCATTTTGTGTTTTGAGTAGAAATTCTACACCTTTTCGCGTTGCCAGACAATTGTTATAAGTCTTACCAGCAGCTTCTAGCCCTACAAGTGCAAACCAGGTTGCATATATGAAGCAAATTCCCCAAATCCCATACCTGCATATTAGAATATAAATTAAATGTTTAAATTCATCAATTCCTATTAACTTAAGTTTTTGGAATGAGTGATAATTTAACTTGGTATCAAAATAAAGGTATTGAGTTTGAACCTTAGCTTCGATACTTTACCTCTAATTTTAATTAAATATTCAAATGTGTTGGGCTTCACTTATTAAATGGGAGTTTTGAGCCCACATGTGAGGTGGAGATTTATATGATTAAATTTATTATTTTCTTATCATCTTTAAGTTTTTGGGATAAGTAATAATTTAATACCGTAGAAGTGCTTATATATATACTCATGCTTCCTTGTGAATAATAGAAAAATGACTCAAACGAATCTAGTAACTCAACAAAGAAACATACCATGAGCCATTAGGCTTTTGTTCGTCTTCTAGGTACTGTACAGCTTTTCTGATGAAAATTTCGATCTCTTTCTTCCTATGCCCTGGATATAATTTCTTGAACAAAACCAATGCTTGTATTGCTGATGAAGTGCACTCAACATACCTGAATCACTTGGTTTTTAGTCCTTAAGTAATTTAAAAGCTAAACAACTTTTAGAAATAAAAGGTGCCAAGTCTTACTCATGCTCAACGACATTGTCCTCAAGAAATTCTACAGGATTAATAAGCTGAAAAACATCGCAGAAAGAGAATAGCTTAATTTGGTCAATGATTGCTAAAGATGCTGGCAAAAGAATAATACTTCAAGTTTTTCACTAACATTATATGTGATAGAAGTATCTCTTAAAAGAATATGTTAAAGCATTTACCTCCAACCACGACGCACCAGTTGCTGGCTCCCAGCCTGGTACACCACCATTTTCACTCTGCAATAGTTTCATAAGATGGAGCTTTTTATCATAGTAATATCTTTGAGAGAAAAATGGAACTCAAGTTTATCTAATTTGAGCAAACATATATAGAGTAGTTGAAATACACAATTGCAGTGCAGTCTAATTCTAACCTGTAGAGAGAGTATGAAATTGACTGAGTCATATAACTCTTCAGGCTCCATTTTCTCACCAACAATTTCGGGTGGCAGCATAGATAGCAACAAGCAACACTATCATATAAGATAGCTCAATGAGCAATCCCTTTAAATGTGGATGAGGTTCAAGTCTCAAATGAATTGTAGTTGAACATAATTAGTTACCTTTAAAGCTTCTGCAGTGCAATCAGAAACAGTCCATCCATGATCTTCATCAGAGAACGTCCATCCCCCTTTAGTAATGTGACGAAACATCCTTCTAAAGTCTCCAGGAGGATTATCCTTGACCTTTTCAAATTTATGTTTGTTGACAAGGCAAAATGTTAAAGAAAAAGATCTAATCAAACACATGTTAAAATAACATAATGCCCGAAGAGACGGTATATATATGTATGAAAAATGTTTGGGCCGGGTACTACAACTTTTACTATAAAGTGATCATTTACTAACTGTTTTCGCGCAATCCATAATTGGTTATATATATATATATATATATATATATATATATATATATATATATAATGTATTTGAGAAAAACCTGGGATTTCTTTAGAAAGTTGTGTGCTTTCATAAGGGTAGGTCCAATTTCATCGCTGAGATTAGTAGCGAGCAAAGCTTGGATGGCAAAGCTAGCATCCCAAACCTGGCTACCGTAAGTCTGCATGTGAATAGGAGACATGAAAATTGGCTAGACAACTAGTAATTTGAAAGAAAAAAAACTTTGAAATGTCATAGTGCAAGGCTAAATATAGATTGAAAGGCATAATTGTTATTGAAAATTAAGCGAAAGATATTTAAAAAAAAAAAAAAAAAAATTAAGAAACTTGGATAAATAAAAGCTGCAAGTTCTCAAGATTATATGATAGTTGTGACTAATATCTACTAACCTGCAACTTCAATCCATCTTCTCCAACCCATAAGATATCATGTATCCTAGCAAGATGCTTCTTAAAGTAATCCCCATTTGGATCTTCAATCCAAGTAGATAGCATAAAGAATGGCTGTCCAATTGAAGTGGCATAAAAGTCTCAAGTTAAGGAGTGGGCATATATAACTTGATCATGATATATATATATATATATATATATATATATATATATATATATATATATATATATATATATATAACTCTTTATGGGAAACTTCACTTACTCTTATGATATTTTATTGTTTTTGCAATCATACCCTCAATCTTTAAAAAATTATAATGTCGGGTCGCCATTTTTGAAAACTTTGCAATATCAATATCTCTACCATTAAGGTTTAGGGTTCGGGTGAAATATCTGTTATACCCTAGTAAAAATTTTAAAAATAAAAATTACCCATATTAAATAATTTAATTTTTAAAATAGAAAAAACATGGAACCCACCGGCTTAGGCGTGGGTCAACATAGCAGTCAATTGCAATTTTTTTAACTAGGGGTAATTTTGGGTATTTCTGCTGTTAGGATTTAAAGAATGAAGATACGATTACAAAAGTGATAAAATATCATGGGCGTAGGTGAAGTTTCCCCTTACTCTATATATCCCTTTATGTAAAAATGTAAAAATAGTGTTACCTTGTCCACCCCTCCAATGACAATGTACCGACTACTCTCATCTTCATAATGAATGTGTTTCATCACTAGTTGAAGAGCCTTATTTCTCAACTTGTTAAAAGGCCAACGAGTTAGAACAGGCTCCGTTAGCATGTAAACACCATCCCAAAGAAAATCTTGTATCCAATGATGAGGATGATAGAGATCCTCCTACAACAATTTTACAAAATCATTTTCTTCTATATATGGAATCTAATGTTGTAAAATGGTATGTTTATATGCAAAACTTTGACCATATTAATTTGTGCTTAAGAAAAATCGAGATGTATTGATCATCACCTTCGAACATAAGTGGCGTGCTCTCCTCCAGTTAATACTATGGTATGGTTCAACATAGAGCTCTTTTCTCAATTCTAAAATGAGAGGTGTTATCCGGCCAACAAACCTCTTCCCATACAAATACGAAATGGGAAAATAAGTTACCCGAAGATAGCACCAAAGTTTTGCTGCATGTACGTATGAGATATATATAATATTAATTAATATTTCCGAAAAGCTATTTTAGTATCATAATTGATAAATATTTCTTTGCATTCTGGCATCCATCTCGTGTATATCTCCTCCTAAGTTTGCATATTTCATCCACCCTAAATTAAAAATGACAAAAAACACCAATAATAGATGAAATATACCAACTCAGAGGAGATATACATGAGATAAACACGAAAATGCAAAGAAGCACTTCTCATGATAATTACAATCAACATATATATATGTGTAAAAGGAAATTGTGCAAACCAGGATCAATCGGAGGAAATAGCCAAAACTCTGGGGGCATCGGCTTGCACCCAGACCATTCATACACACCAAGCAACTACAAGAAAATGGTAGGTACTAAATAATTGCTTGATCAGGAAAACAATAAAGTATGTGTTTTAATTTATTATATTGTACCGAAAGCCAAATCTTTCCCCAAGATAGTATATGTGTTGCACCACCATGATCCAGAATCCACTTCCGAGCCCTCGCACAAGCATTTTCTTGACCACCTTCTACTCCTTCTCCAAGTATACGCATGGTAACGTAGCACAAAGTTGTGCTAAACATGCTACTATTACCTTCTAAATGCAGTCCCCACCCACCATCTTCGTGCTGTGCAAACATAACTTAGAAAATCAATTAGTGCAACTTTATAATATCTTAAAATTTTGTAAGAAATTAATGTACCTGTTGATTGTATATATATCGAAGGATTTCTTTGCGATGTTCTACAGAGAACACAATATCAAGATGCCCTGTAATGAATAGACAGATGACCTGCATTTTTTGTTTTTTCAATTTTTTTGTTTTAAATTAATTCTAGTTAGAAATTGCATCAACTAGATAAAGAGCTGTGCTTATTTAACCCAAAACATTCCTCAATGAATTACATTCTCTAATTTAGCCACCTAGCTATTAGAGCATTCCCAGCAGCTATCCGATCATTTTCCCTAAATTTAAGGATCCAAACTACTTTTTGCTTCCCTATATCAATTTACTCCCCAATAGCTTCCCTAAATACTTCCTTATATCATTAAAATATTATATTTTTATTTTACTTTTTTTATATTTTATTCCTTTAATTTACACTTTCTCTCTCCTTCATATTTTCTTCTTCTTTCTTTCCGATGCAGCGCAGGCGCAGCACAGCAGCAACCCATTTCTTCTTCCTGTGATTTCTTCCTTTTCTTCTCCTCCCAACAAGGAAGCTAATGCCCTCACTCCTGTCCCTGTGATCCTCTTGCACCCAACCACCTCAAATTTCTTCAATTTCCAACACCCCCTCGCGATCGCTATCAACCCCATGTCGTCCAAGTCCGCCGAGTTCTTTATCGACAGCGACTCCAGCCCCTCGCACAACGCGACCCCATCCAACTGCGACCCAATTGGCGCTCACACGCCTTGACGCCTTGTGCCTTTGATTTGATTTCTAGGTTTCTTTGGTTTGATTTAATTTATGGGTCTGAAATCTCTGGTTTGAAATCTCTGGTCTGAAATCTCTGATTCGGTCTGAAATATCTCGTTTGATTGATCTGGGTTTCTGGTTTGATTGTTTGGTGGTGCGAGAGAGAGAGAAAGAGAGGTGAGAGAGAGACGTCTGGTTTGATCTCTGGTTTGGTGGTGCGAGAGAGAGAAAGAGGTGAGAGAGACATGAGACGGGAGAAGAGAGGAGAGATAATATTTTTTTTCTAATTTAATAAGCATGTGGATCGCTACAGTTGAACCCAAAACATTGGGTTCAACTGTAGCAGCTGATGGTTTAAGGAACCATATAGGGAATCTGTTGTGGGACGTTTTTTGCGATTTTTTAGACATATTCCCTAAATTTAGGGAACAGACTCCCTTATAGGGAGTCTGCTGGGAATGCTCTTAGATGTTAAAGGCTAAACGTCTGACAAAGCATTAATTCTCATATTAACCCAAAACAAATATATGAGCAAAACATTAACATCACTAAGTCTATTATGCTATGAGTAATGCTAGGGACCATCTTTTTATCATATTTTTATCCTCCTAAAGGTGATGTGGCTTTCAAAATCGCCATTAGATCAAAATTCAAGTATGATTCATCTAAAATTTAATGGGGATTTTAAAAGTCACATCAGCTTTAGGAGGATAAAAATAAGATAAAAATATGGTCCATAGCATTACTTATTATGCTATATATGTACATCTTAGTTATATAAAATTACGTTGATTAAGACTAAAAGGAAAAGATCTTCATGATCTTTTGGATTTAATTCATACTGATTTCAGTAGATCTTTTCTTCCTAACTTATATCAATTGCAATGAACATTTCATCACCTTGGCTAATGAATTCTCATGCTATGCATATATATTTATCTCATTAATGATAAGCTTGAAAAATAATGTGGGAACAATACTAAGCCCTCACATCTGACCATAATGGTGAATATGAGAATAACTTCTATAAGGATTTTGCACAAACACAACATTTTGTGTCATCCAATGAGAGAAAAAAACATCAGCATGGAACAAGAAAAAGGAGCAAGACGAAAACACCAGATTTTTCTTCAACTCATTGTCGAAGACACCAGTTTTTTCTCAAATTGTCAAAATCCCAATTTGAGGTTTCAATTTGACGTGAAATACATGGATTTCAACTTTGGTTATATAAGAACTACTAAGCATGATTTCTAAGGTTCTAAATCCATTCATTACACTGTATTTATGCCTTTAATATTTTTGTGCCAAAAGAGTTCTTGGTTTTCTGAGTTGTGATTCTATATTCTCTTTTGGAGTTTTTGTAAACCAGACCATTACGCAAATCACAAACCTTTAGCCACCAAAGTTTCGGTAGAATAGTTCAAGTAGAAGAATTGTCCAAAGGTTATGGAAGAGCTATAGCGGTAGAGAGAAAGTGGCTCGCTTATTTAGTATAAGGGTATGCCAACTACAAAGGTTTTATAAGTATGAACAACTTGAAATCTCTTATTCTTTTATAATGGATTGGTTTAGGGAGTTTGGCTACTCCGAAATGTTTTACCTTTGAAAAGTTCTTCAAAGAGTTTGATCACTTCATTAATAAAATCATTTATTGATTGTGTGTTTGATTTTGGTTTTAATTTTTCTATATTATTCTATTAATTGTTTTGCTCCGTAATTTATTAATTGGGGATATTTTCTACATGAAACGTGTTAGAAGAGTTATTAGAGTTTTGAGGTATTTTGGTCATTGTGATATTTCTCTAACCCTATATAATAAGATGTGTGGTAGACTAAGTAGCAAGTAGGGAGTAACGTGCTTCCACCTTTTGTGTCTAAATCATTCATGCAAACTACAACATGGTATTAAAGCCTTAGGGTTTAAATTTTGGTCCCTTTATTTGTAATAGTTTTCTGTTCTTTTTCTTTTGGTTGAACCTCACACCTGTTGTTGGTGAGTCTCCTTCTACTGGCAGCACCGTCATGCCTTGATGAAGCTTTAGAGTTGTTCTTGGAGACCGAGAGAAAAAATAAAATAAAATAAAAAATCTATGGCAGAAAAAAAAAAAAAAAAAAAAAAAAAAAAAAAAAAATTGTTTCCTTTTGGTGTTCTATGATGGTTTCGGTGATTTAGAAGTGTTCCTCTCAATAGTTCTCGTGTTAGTCAAAGGTTTCTGTGGTGCTTACCAGCGACGTCTGGCCATTAACAGTGGTTTTTGTGGTTGACGGCAGTTGTTGTGGCGTTTTTCGGCATATTTGTGGCATTTAATGGCATTTTTTAATTCTTTGGTGACTTCTGTGGTGTTATGAGATGTTTCTGGCAAATTTTGGCGATTTTCGGCCATTTCTGCGAATGTTGGTCATCACCAGCAGGTTTCTGGCAAATTTGTTGGAGAAGACGATCTTTGTTTGGCTACTTGTGCTTGATATTCCTATCCTTGGATAAGGATAGCTGGAGTTATATTTGGATCTTCCTTATCCTGGTTAATGACAGCTGGGTTTGCTGTTTCAAACCAGTTTAATGTGCTTTTATACCAATTCAGTGGCTTCTAGGTCCAGTTCAATGTGGTTTTAGACTGGTTCATTCGTTTTCTTACCAGTTTAGTGTGCTTTCAAACTAGTTCAACGTGGTTTCAGACCTGTTCAATTTTTTTTGAAACCGGTTCATTAGTTTTCTTCCCAGTTCAGAGGGTTTGGATACCGGTTCAGCCTCTTTTACAACCGGTTCAATTCGTCTTTGACCGGTTCAATGCCTTTCTTAACCAGTTTAGTGGGTTTTATGACCATTCCAGTGAGGTTCATGTTCGGTTCAATGGTGTTTTAGCCCAGTTCATGTTGGTTTGGGCTACATGAAGCTTCCATCAAGTTTGTTGCTTAGGGGGAGAAGTTCCCGTTCAAGTTTTCATTGTTGTTGGTTGATCACAAGAAAGTGATTGTCGTTTGTTATCGAGATACAACCGGCCATGGTGTTTTGCGGTGAGATCTAACCGGCTTTGTTGTTTTGCAGTGGTTTCCGACTGGTTAGTTGTTTTTCGGTGAGATTTTACTAGCCTTAGTGTTTTGTGGTGAGATTCGACCGGCCTTGGTGTTTTGCGGTGAGATATGATCTACTCTTAGTGTTTTGCGGCGAGATCCGACCGACCTTGGTGTTTTGCGGTGGGTTTCGACCAATCCTTGTTGTTTTCCGGCGAGATCCTATTGACCTTGGTGTTTTTCGGAGAGATCCGACCACTCACTACAATTTCCAGAGAGTTTTCAACTGAAGTTGAAGTTTTTTGTAAATTTTCTTGTTATTTTATTCAATCTTTGTATTGTGTGCTCCAAGCTGTTCCAGCTCGAGGGAGAGTCTTAGAGTCTATTTTTCTAGGTGTTTTTCGTTTGCTTGTTTCTTCCAAGCTAGATTTATGTGATATATATGCTACAACTTAAGGGGGAGTATTAAAAGAGTTATTAGGGTTTAGCTAAGTGTCATGATAGGCTAGTAACGGCATCTTAATGACTGCTCACTGTTTTCTCGTCAGATGGTGAGTCATGATGGGTAGGTGACGGCACTTTGAGATGTACTCACTGTTTTCTTGTCAGATGCCTCGTCAAGACAGGTACGTGATGTGACTGAAGAATGAGCTCCCTAGTTTCTTGTCAGATGCCTTGTCAGGACGGGACATGTGACGTGATTGAAGAATAACCTACATGTTCTCTCATTAGGACGAACTCGTGATGGGGCTGAGATAATTTTACTCGTCATGTCATGACAAGATTTCTTTCCTGTTAAGGCTCGAATATTTCCAAATCTCAGATTTGCATATTTTGTTCATCACGTCTTAATGCGAAATGAGTCATGTTAAGACGTGATGAGTAAAATTTCTTTCCTATAAAGTCTTTTTCATGTTACTGTTCATGCTAGAATTTTCAGGTATTTTTTCTTGATAGTCTCAAAGATTTTCCTCCGAGTAGTTAGTTCTTGTGAGTTGGCTTCCAAGAGAGGAAGTGGTGAAAGCTTCGGGATGTCCTTTCTCTTGATTTGTTGATTGTCATTTCATGTTGATCTACAACTATGCTTGTTCTACAACTGTGAAGAAGTCTACCAAAGGATTGGTAAGGAAATGCGCTCCCTCAAGATAATCGGCTAGGAGACAAGCAATTGAGTGCGTTGTTCTTATAGAGTCTAGAGATTCTCAAAGGGTTGTGAGTATTTTCTACTGTCTGTAATCGGAATCTTCGTATATGACAGGATGTGGGTGGGGACGGCCATAGCCAACCCCATTTTTTTTTTTGGTTTATTGAATTGAGGGCATTTTTGAAAATTTTAAAAATACATAGGGGCAATTTGGAAATTTTAGACAAAAAAAAATTCACGTGCATTGCTCCTGAGCAATTTTCCGTCAAATTGGTCGGAAATCGTTAACGAAGTGACTACATTGCAAATTTTTGATACTTTGTTGGGGTATATCACAAATTTTTAAACATTGGAAATTAAATTACAAATCAGGTGAAACTTTAAGCAGGTAAAGTGTAATTTTCCCTTTTTACATTATCATGCATTCATAGTTATACATTATCATGTAAATGAGTGGATTAAGCATTGAATATTAGAAGATACGATGTTCATATGCATTATTAGAATATTGGAAGCTATAAACATCTATTTTAACATATAAATACCCATGTTAGCAGCATTGTAATCAAGTTGAATAAAAGCATGAAAAATCCTGTAAAAAAAAAGTAAAAAAAAAATGTTTCCATCGTCCATTAATCCTTACTCTCTCTTCCTGTGTACGTGTGTTTCAATGAAGAGATGTTGATGATGAATAATGGAGATGAAAAGAAGATAGGTACCATGGGAGGAAGAGCATATATTCCACAAGTATTTTCAGCAGGCCAATGGCCGTCGCTGGCCTGCAAGGCTGTAAAGATGTTGACGGCCCTCCTCATCGCAATTGTGGCCGTCTCATACGACATTTCCTCACCGTCCTTCACCTTCACTTGGGGGACCGTTTGTTTGAAATTTTTCTCTCTTAAAAACTGCAATATTATAAATCATAACAAAAATTAATGACATCTTGTTTAAGAAACATGCAAGGTCGTCAAGAATCAGCCAAAAAAATGCTGTCTTTTATTAATGTACATCTAGAGTACGTTCTTTAACCTATTTAATTTTGAAGGATTTTTAAAAATCATGTCATGAGTGCACACATTGAGAAAATATAAAAGAAAAGAGTGTTTAATATACCTAAGTGGACCTTAGCCCATTAGCTTAGGCTTTGAGACTAGAGTTGTATTCAACTATGTATATTAATGTACTCTTGGTAAAAACTTCATAACCACTTTTATCTCCTAACAAATCACTACATCTAATTAATTCTTTTCAAACTAATTCATTATGTACCACGTTAACTAACTCAATTAATATATCTTTCCATGAATTAAGAATATTTTAAAAGTTGATAAATGAAAACGATTAGAATAAACAAAAAGAAGTTAATATATAATCCACTTGCAGGCTAGGTGTGAGAGCATTCCTAGCAGCTTCCTTATCATTTTCTTTAAATTTAAGAATCAAAACTACTTTTTACTTCTCTATCTACATTCACTTCACAATAGCTTTCATTTATCATTTCCTATATTAATTAAATATCATTTGTTTACTTTCTTTATTTTTTTTTAATTCTTTATTTCTCTACTTTTTTAATGAGTTTTTTTTTTTTTTTTTTTTCAATAAGCACAAGGATCGCTACAGTGCAACCCTATACATTGGGTTGCACTATAGCGATCATAATGTTGAGAGGTGATATAAGAAGTCTGTTGTGGCTTGTGGGTGGCTTTTTGTGACTTTTTTGACATTTTTCTTAAACTTAGAGAAGGGAACCACATATAAGGGAGCTGGTGTGAATGCTCTAAGCTTAGGCCTAGATTTTGATAGTATCCCATACATGACCACATCCGTACAAGGCGTCGATCATGTTTCTCTGAATCTTAAATGTCTGATGTGAATGTCTTGTTGCAGGAAAAGAGAGAGAAAGAAACATTGTGGTTCAATTTTGAAACGATACACTTTTGGACGAGCACTAGCAGCAAATACCCTATAATCCAATTTCTTTCCTATGTTTAGGAAAATTTTCAAAAAAATTACAAAAATTCACCCACATCAGTTTCCCTAAATTTAACTAACACCCTTTTTAACTACAATGTTTCCCAATGTGTAGGAAACCAAAAGTGGTTTCCTATACATTATTTTAATATAAATATTTTTCTTTCATCTTTCATCTTTCATCATTTTGTCTTTCATTGGAAATTGTGTTGAAATTTTGTGAAAAATGTGAGGGTAGGTAGGGAACTTGTATTTTGTAAAGAAATTATATTTTAATGGTATAGGAAAATGTAAGGGAAGGTATTGTGAAATACATTTTGATAGAGAAGCAAAAAGTAGTTTTGTTTTTTAAACTTAGGAAAAATCAAAAGGAAGCTGCAGCTAGTGCTTTTAGAATCGTATGGGGGAAGAGCTCAAGGGTGTAAGTGAAACACTGAAGCCGGATTTTATGCTGACAAAAATGACCTTATCATCGTAAAGGGAGGGTCAGATTTATCCCTTGGCCAAAGAAGAGGGTTGGGGGGTATTTAAAGAAGAAATACCTCTCAGGAATTAAGCATTGAATTGTATCAATAATGTTTGAGTGACTCCAAGATGTGTTCCAAGGGAGACATGAGCCTTGGATGAGATCAAGCTTCGGATCATCCCGGGACTTTGATTGAATTCTCATTATCCAAGTTCCTCAGATAAGAGACTTGGGAGGTAACTGGTGGAAATAATTCCACTCTATTAGCCCACATGATACATCATGGGCCTCAAGACCAATACAAGCCCACTAAAAGAGTGGAATTATAGGGCAAGTCGAAGTAGAAGGCTTAATCCTAACCTATAAATAGGCCCCTATACTAGGTATAAACCCTAGACTCAATTATTGTATATTGGGCAAACTTTTCTCAAAAAAACTAACTTAGGAATTAGAGTGAGACCCACTGGCACTCCACCAGAGAGTTCTCTTAATTGGTTATTGTCTTGCAGGAGCGAACACGAAGATTGAACATCAAGGACACCTCGAAGAACGAGAAGAAGATACAAATCACACCAATTGAAAACTGTTAGACCAAAAAATGTCTTAACAACATGTGTCATAATCTGATTGGTACTGCTGACATGTCATTTAACGTTTTCCGTTAAAAAATTAGACCGAAGTAGAGTGCATAAACCTATTTATTATTTTTGTATATTACAGATCTAGAGAGCTAGCTTTTAGAACATTTTTATACTATAAAGAGCTTATTACAAATAAGTGTAACGCATAAACTGGTTTTGCATTATTTCATAAAAAAAATAAAAAATAAAATAAAATAAAATAAAGAAAAGGTATTTGAGAATTGTGGCACAAGGGTCTACACTTGTCCCAAAAGAGGCCCATACTCTCTTTTAATAAGTGAGATCCAACACAAGTGAGATCCAAAAGAGTGAATTAATGAAGTCATAGTTCGAATTAATTATGACCTATTTTGATATCATGTTTAATCATCATTTATTCCAAAAGCTTAAACTTATAAGTAAAATAAATTTAATCGGTGGATCAATACTTTAGCATTTAGAAAATCTCCATTATTATTTATGATCTTTAATTAAATGTTTCAGAAATAGTACTTTGGTTTTCAAGCTCATACGTGCATAATAATTTAGGTTCAAAACACAAAGACGAGAGAGTTAGAGAGTGCGAGTGATCAGAAAGGAGACCTGCAATCGCCATAGAAGATCGCTGCAGTTCCTGTTGTTATGGCGGTTCTCGTAAAATATTTGACGAGCCTCTTCAACCTCGGCTCGCTCTTCAGGTGTACCGGCATTAGAGTCAAACTCCCATACTTGCCTTCCCACGAAGTTGTTCGTGCTAAACAGGAAAGGGTTGTTGCCACCCTCCGCAATCTTCAGCCTCCACATTCTTCTTCTGCATGCAAACTCCTATCACACACAAATAATACTGCACATCTATTTATATATATATATATATATATATATATATACACGTTTAACACCATTAATTGTGTTATTGTCTAAGTCTCAACTACCCTTCATGTGAGACCAATTAATACGCAAGCACTATAATTTTGAGGACATATTAAAAAGTCATAATAATAATCCCCCCAAAATCATTAAAAAAAATTATAAAAAAAAAATTCTTACTAAAGATATGGCATGTTGCGCTAAAGTTTAAACGTCATAAATACAATTAAAAATCTTTTATAGCTATATTTTATTCATGACTTGTTTAACGGTTGCATTGATTAGTCTGGGCATAGCAAATTATGCCAATGCGCCTATTCTTGACTAAAAAATCTCTTTAATTTTTCAATAATAGTTTTTATTTTTTAAAATCATAAATTATTTTTTAAATTTGAATTTCTCATTCTCAAATTGAAACTCTCAACCGAAACGTCGCCAGAACCCATCAAATATTCAAAAATGATTCATTAATTTATGAATATAACCATTAAATAATAATAATAATAAAGAATATATATGCTGAACAATTAGTCCGTAAAATAATTTACAGCACAGAAGAAGAATCCCTTTCCTACCATGAGAGCCGGCCGCCGAGCACTATAATCGAGAGCCGCCAATCTTAATGTTGACTGTGCTATTTTTTTATTGCATATATTCACTCCTGCCAAACAATCACGACCAAGTATTATTTTCTTAGCTAACAATCACTTTATGACATATTATTTCTCGCAAAGACAGGACTTTATAATATATCTTGCTTTTGAGGGAAACTGCCAACTTAATTATTTGCACCATTACCATCCACATATATATACACGCACATTAAATAAGCACTTATCCTCAAACTTTCAAAAGTTTTGTAATAATAACCTCTAATTGTGCAAATTTAAAATGTCAGGTTCCCAATCATCATCACCTTTTACTTTCACCCATTGTTAAGATTTTGGGAAAATTACAGTTTACCCCCCCAAAGTTGTCAACGATTTGCAATTCCGCTTCCAAAGTTTCAATTTTTACAATCCACCCCCCTAAAGTTTCAATTTTTTTCAATTCAGGCATTCCGTCAGTCAAAGCCGCTTTGACTGACGGAACAGTGATCACGTGCAAGTCACGTGATCACTGTTGGTTGTTTTTTTCCCAAAATGCCCCCATCCCTACCTCCTCTTCTCCGCAAAGGAGTGAAGCTTTCGACCGACCCACAAAGCGTGACGGCGAGGGAAAGGCGGCACCGGATCAGTGACCGGTTCAAGATCTTGCAGAGCTTGGTTCCCGGCGGGAGTAAGATGGACACGGTGTCCATGTTGGAAGAGGCCATCCACTACGTTAAGTTCCTCAAGACTCAGATATGGCTTCATCAAACCATGATCAACGTTGTGGATGATCAGGACCCTTCATCTTCCTTCCTTGCTGCTACTGCTGCCGCTGATCCTGCTAATTCTTTTCCTCTTCCTCCCCAACAGCCCTTTTATGCTGATAACTGTTTAGTGGACACGTCACCGCCGGTTCCATTGCCGAATTCTTGCTTCCATTCTGAAGAAACCGTGTCTTTTGACCCTTTTGTCAAATACTAGCTTTCTGTAACTGTGTTTGATTGTGTCGGTGTCTTGTGTTCTCTCTCTCTCTCTCTCTTTCTCTCTCTCTCTCGCTATATATATATATATAAATATATGCTGTTGCAGAAAAATGATAGTGTTCGATCTTAAGAGTATGTGTGATAATGGAATATCGTGATGGCTAATTTCGGTGTACGTAGCTCGTAATTTATGCATGGAAGATTGAAGATATTTGAGGTTTCAAATATAAGAGCAAGCTAGGTTGACAACTATCTCCCTTTTCCTGCAATATTTGAAAGTCTTCTTCCCCCTCGCATGAACAAAATCCTGCGAACATATAGTCAGTCGGTATACGTACAAGTGCTGCTCCACGCAGTGATGGGGAAAAATGAAGGCCAAGACATTGTTTTGGTGGGGGAGATGGCCCGAAGAGATTATAGTTTTTTTTTTGGGATGGGGGTAGGGATGGGGGCATTTTGGAAAAAAAAACAACCAACAGTGATCACGTGACTTGCACGTGATCACTGTTCCGTCAGTCAAAGCGGCTTTGACTGACGGAATGCCTGAATTGAAAAAAATTGAAACTTTAGGGGGGTGGATTGCAAAAATTGAAAACTTTGGAGGCGGAATTGCAAATCGCTGACAACTTTGGGGGGGTAAACTGTAATTTTCCCTAAGATTTTTTGTTAAATCCTATTGGAGAATGCTAAAATGACTAAAATGCACTTGTTTTTATTTTTATTTCTTTTTTTAAATAACTATACATTTGACGTACGACGGAACCTTTTAGGTTTTTTTTTTCTGTTTTAATTTTATTTGTTTTTAAAAATTGTTAATTAAGGGTAAATTTTTAAATTTACAATTTTTACAAGGTATAAGGAATATTTCGCCTGTTTACTTTTTGATTTAACCCTAAACTCTGAAGGTATTGGTGAAATTAAAAGAGGTTGAAACATGCAATACCAATATTGCAAATTTTTATAATTTGATGTTACAATTGCAAAATACGTGACATTTGAGTGACATTTGAGTGATGGAGGTAAGTAAAGTTTCCTAATAAAAATTTAACTTGGAAAAGAAACTTGATTCAATTTTTCTAAAACAACACTTTAGCTGTATAACATGACAAAGTTTGCAAGAAAGAATTTATGTTAATTAGCTGTTAACTAACTTGTGAAGTTAGTCTATAAATTAGGGCAGCACTTTAATAAATTAGAAGTTTATGGAAACGATGAACTAGCTGTATTAAAGTAGTTTATCTGTTTATGGAAACGATGAACTAGCTGTTCGGTACAATAATGTACCGAACAGCTAGTTCATAGTTTCTACAAACTAGTAATTTATTAATGTGCAGCCCTAATTTATAGACTAACTTCACAAGTTCGTCTAGTAGACGTGCAAATTTATGGTGTTAAAAATTGGTCAACAATTGTGGTAGTGTTTGGCAAACAACATGGCTTTTTTATGGTATTGTTCACAATTTAAAAAAAAAATTAAAAAATTAAAAAAGAAAATAGTGATTGGTATAGAAAATTAAAAAAAAAAGTGGTATTAAAAAGTGAAAAAAAAAAAAATGTTTTGCAGTGATTTTTTTTATTTGAATAGGAGTAGAAAGTAAATGATGTGATATATTAGTTAAAAAATGCCAGTAAGATTTTGAGTTAAGGCACGCAAGACGGGTTGTTTGTTAAACAACACCCCGGCCCCTTCCCAAATACTATCACTACAAAAAAAAAAAAACAAAAAAAACAAAAAAACAAAGGAAAAAAAAAAAAAAACAATTTACCAGTTATAGCACTCCTTGCAGCCTCACCAAAACTATTTTTTGGTTATTTTGGTGAGGCAATTTAGCAAAAGTGGTTTAAATATTCACTTTTCAAACTTACCATTTTAACCAAAACAAAATGGTGAGTGAATGGTACTCACTAAAGACAGTGAGTACTATTCATTCACCTAATGAATAAAAAATAATATAAATTTTTTCTTTCATTCCCTATTCTTGGAAAAAGTTAAATATATATATATATATATATAAAGAAGTATTTGGAAAAGAATATTTAAATGGAATAGTGAAAGTTGACAATTAAAATAGTGAGGCTGCTGGGGTGCTTTAAAAAAGTAAGTAGTTAAAATATAGAAAATAGTACTTTTGATTATTTTGGTGAGTAAAATTTGATAAGGCTGCTAAAAATGTTCTTGGAACTTGCACCACTTTTTTTAATTTTGTGTCCAATATTTAAAAATTGATATTGTCTTATTCTAAGTTTTTGAAATTGTTTATGTAACTATCCGTCAATAATTTTGATCTTGCACAACGAAAGAAGGCCGGCCCACATGCGCCCAAGGCCGAATCGATATGTTTTGGGCGAAAAGTTTAAGCGGATAATTTTTCTTATATTTAAATATTAATTAAATAATATTTATTTTAATATTAATATTATATTTATATTTAAAAATCATTCTTTTTGCTTTTTGGGATGCAAAATTTATTACTGTCCAAAATTTTTGTTGCTCAATGCTTCTCACAAGGCCAAAAAAAATTTACCCACAACCTTGAAGAATGGAACGTTTAAGATTGGATTTTATGTAATAATGTCTTTATTATTATTTGATTCCCTAATTAATTGTTATCGATTTTTTAAGCCTTATATATTTTAAAATTTTGATATTAATGCATTTTTTTTAAAAAAAAAAAAATTAAGTAGGGGGCTTAATTAAAGCATATATATTGACCACAATTAGGTAATTAATTGTTTTTTTATGAAAATTGTTTTATTAGGATTCATTAATTGGGGGCCTTTTTGAAATTACTTATTTACAATAATTAGATGGCCTTAATTAAAGAATATGGACCGTAATAAGGGCTTTAATTGCTTTTTACGATTTTTTTAATATTTATTAATTAGGAGCCTTATTAAGTTGGGGGCTCTAAACAGCCGCTTAATCCGCCTAAGGGTTGAGCTGGGCATTGCAAGTAAATTTTTAGGAGATGAAAAGTTTAAAATGCCCTCATTTTTCCTACATGTATTAAAAAATAAAAAAATGGGGGACCCCGTACGTTGCACGTGGGCCTTTTTTATCCGAGAAAATTGAAATTGTTAAGAGATAGGTTACATTGACAATTTTAGAAACTTAATAGGGAATAATGAATATTGTCAATTTTTAAACCATAAAGGCAAAATTAAAAAATATGGTGCGATTTGAGGGGGTAAATTTTTTTTTTTGGTTTTTCTAGATAAATGGAGTGTGTGTTCAAAAACCTAAATCTCCAAAATACTAGAATATTGATTAGATTAACTACTAAATTCATGAGCCTTTCTCATAAAACAATTATGAGAAACTTCACAAAACATGTAACACCCCGGTCTCATATTGGGAAAATGAGAAGAAACACACATAGAGTATATGGTGTATAAAGATAATCATGAGTGCTAAGTCCCACATTGCATAGTTATTAGGTGAAACTGAAATTTATAATGAATTCTAAAGAAATTTTAAATTGATTAGTCATTTTAAGGTAATAGCACAGATGTGGTTAGACCTTTACTCTAGGTCCTTACAAAACCCCTTTGAATTTTTATGCGTCTTACCCCCTCGAAATTCAAAAACTCTTTATAAAATTGATGTGCCTTTTAAAATTACCATTGATTCAATGAAAATCTTAAAAGTCATACAAATTTTAAAATGACACAAAAAAGACATGAATTTTCCCTATAGCCCATCAAAGGCGTACACGAGCCATATATATGGCCAAACTTTTCATACACAACACGCTATAGTTACATATACACTCCCTTCTCTCAAGGGGAATATAACCCTCTTCATTTCAAGTTGCTCAAGGTCATCCAGAGATGCAGGTGCAATCACCGGCCAACACATTCAAAGAAGACCTTGCCTGCTAGCTGCTTAGGGGTTAGGGGTGGAATTTTTTAGATTTAATTTTTAAATTAAATTAATAAAAAAATAATAATATGCTGATGTGACAAAACAATGCGTCTAGTTGGGATTGACGTTAAATGTTTGGGAAAAAATGTAACATTAGACGTTAAGTTGCCTTTTCGATTGACACACAAAGTAAAAATTCGAAAAAAAAAAAAAAAAAAAAAAAAAAAAGTTCAGGAAGGTTTTTGTTTTAGCGCATTGATTTAGAGATTTAACAAGTATTTTTATGTTGATATCATGTCTCTCGCATAAGTGATAAAATTGCTGAGACCTGATTGTGAGAGATCGATTGGCAAGAAGCAGTTTCATCTTACAAGTTTTATTTTATCATTTATGGTGCTTTGACAATTGTTGAGCTACTGGGGCATGCACTTAATCTAACCAAGGGTAGAAAGACTAAAGAGAAAAATAGGGAAAACTTATGTAAATTAGCTGGTAACTAACTTGTGAAGCTAGTCTATAAATTAGGGCTGCACTTTAATGAGTAAATAGTTTGTAGATAGGATGAGTTTGTTGTAGACGTGCCAATTTTGGGGTTAAAAATTGGTCAACACTTCTTGTATCGTGTGCAAATGGAACAAGTACTTAAAGAGCATAACTATTGTTTTTGGCCTATATCTAACAAAAACAAAAAATATATTATGTTTGGCTCTACAAAATAGATAAAAGAAAAAATATATATTTTACCACTATTGGGTAATGGATCGGCCACAGAACCACAATGGGCCCCCAAGATCAAGCAAACCCATCAAAAAGGGCACAAGCCCAAGTTGTACCGGCCCGCCGAGGGTAAAACAGGAAACAACAATTACAAGGAGGGAAGCCATGTTTGTTATGAAAATTTTAATTACTCACAAGTGTATGAATCGTTCGCAATAAAGGGTTGCAAATGTGTGGTCGATCCCACAAGGAATTGTATTTCTTAAGAACAATTATATCTGAAATAATTAAATCTTAACCTAGTTTCGAAAAAGATTTGATTTTTGGTTAGCTTTCCAATGCCATTGGTTTCACCTTAATCCGATACTTAAAGTGAAAGTTATAGTCAAAATACTAAGATGTGTGCAGAATTTGAAATTTAATCTAATCCGATTTTGACTCCAGTTAGAGAAACTTCGATATAATCATTTTCTTGATTTGGTTAAACTTAACCACATCATTTAGGTCTTCTCAAAGTGTGCTTTAAGCCCAAAATCAATAGAATTTATTGCATTTTTCCTTAAGAACCTGAAAACACTAAAACAAAACAACATCAAACAAATAACAATACTAAGGAATTAACATATGCAAATTTAGGGAATAGGATCCTCTCCAGTCTATAATGGACTGGAGAATATCCAGTTCATAGCTGAGATTTCTTCTTAAAAATCCTACAGCCACAAATAGGACACATGTCCCACTACAAAAAAAAAAAAAATAATAATAATAATAATAATAATAATAAAAAAAAAAAAATAAAGGGTGGCTGGCCACCCCATCTTGGCCATAGAGGGTGGCCGGACCACCCCATGGCACTTGGGGGTGGTCCGGCCACCCCCTAAACCCAAACTAAAATATATATGTTTGGCCCTTGGGGGTGGTCCGGCCACCCCCAAGGGCCAAAACATTTTTTTTTTTTTTTTTTTTTTTTAGATCTGGCCCTTGGGGTTGGTCCGGTGGCTTCAGCCACCCTTGGCGGTCTAGGGTGGCCGAGGCCACCCCCAATCCCAACTGGGGTGGTCCGGCCACTCCCAATGGGTTGCCAACCACCCCTTAATTTTTTATAATATATATATATATATATATATATATATATATGACAGATATCCTATTTATGGCCTCAGAATCTCTTAAAGAGATCCTGACCATTAACTAGATATTCTCCAATCCAAAATGGACTGGAGAGGATCATCTTCCCAAATTTAGGGGCTCAAATATGCAATATTTGGCACTCATCAAACACTTCCAAACTTACATATTGCTAGTTCCTTAGCAATACAAAACTAAAAATAAAATGAAAACATGAAATATAAATCATCTATCGTGGGAGATACGATTGCATTTGGCATATGCAACAAGACTTTTAACCCTTAGGCATCCCTAGTGGACGAATGAAGTCTTGTGAGAGTTTAATAGAAATGATATCCACAAACATTTTCAACATTATGTTATTGAAAAGAATGAAGTTTCACACAAACAATGATTCTTAGTCATGAGCAAGCTTAAGAAGGTGAATTCCATCTTTAAAATCTTTAGGACAACCAAAGTCAAATAACTCATAAATGGACAATTGAGACATCATATGTTTCAAAGGTGCAAAGTGAAACTAGCATATAATCATGAGGCTTCAATTTAATCTCAAGACAAGTTCAGTACCTCAAAATTCGTAGGAATCCCTATCAGATGAAACAAAAAAAAAGGCAAGATATGCATTTTTTTTTTTTTTTTTTTTTTTGTAGGCTGTGCAATGCTTAGCTCCCTTAAGCTTTTTAATTGACCCATGCAACAAGTGTTAGGCTAGTAACTCCCAAACTAGATGGCTTTAGGGCGCTAGATGTAGAAACATCCCTAAGGGCTTATTAAATCAAGTCAAAAAGGCTATGAAGTCAAGCTAGTCATACCATCAATCAACCTAAACTTCACACATTTTTATGCAAATACTTAATGCTTAATGAGACAAGATGTCCGGTTACTCAGTGAAAAACTCAAAATGATCTCCTTTTTTCTCTCCTTTTTTTTTTTTTTTTTACAAGCCAAGGTTATTCATCCATAGGTCATCCAACAAATCTCAAGATAAACATGATTAAGCTCAAATTTCGTACCTCACAAACTATATGCTAATTTGCTCATAATTCTACTCAAAACAAGTGAAATCTATTTTGCCCAAAAATAAGTCAAATGACTCAGATTCCTAATGAAATGATCATGTGTTCAACATTTTAAGCAAGCCAATGAAATGCAAACCACAGTTACAGCTGACCTCATACTTGACAACAACATAGCACAATTTTTTTTTTTTTTTTAGAACAAACAGACAGGTAAATTAAAATAAACAAACAGACCGTGTATCTTTCCATACCCCCAAACTTGAATTACACATTGTCCTTAATGTGTAATATAGAAATACATTATCAGAAGTAAGGAAACATCTGTGTATGCAAAAGGCAGGGCGTCCTCCAAACTTAAACACGAGAACACCTGTCAACAAAACTAATAGCAAATTTTTCTCACAGAAACAAGCATCATCAGATCAATTACTATTAAAAATAAAAAATAAAATGACAAGAAGTAAAATAAAAAATAAAAAAAGGAAAGAGCTGAAGCCAACTTGCTTGCTTCGAAGGGTTTTCTTAGACAATGGTTCCTAGATTTGCGCACTTGTGTGCATAAGTCCTTAAAGATCTTGATATAAGATGGCTCTTTAAGACATTGAGGAGCTGAAGCTTTGGGCTCATGATACGTCTTAAGAGAGGCAATGATGAAGGAAGGAGCTTTAGTGCTCACTTCTTTGTCATTGGACAAACTTGTATCTACTAAGGGCTCAACTTGCTCTGGGTGCTCAACTTGTTCCCCTTTTTCTTCCTCCTCATAGTTATCAACAATGAGAGGCTCAGCTGCTAATGAAGATGGGTTAGGGAATGATATCTCAGTGGTTTCCTCATTCACATTTGGCATCTTAGGAGTGGAATCCAATAAGGCATCAGCTTGCTCAAGGTCTCGATCACATTCAAATTGAGCAAAGCACTCTTCCAAAGGATCCTCCAAACTTGGCTCATTAAAAGTCTCAACTTCCTTAAGTAACTTGTCAAGGTCTAGATCACATCCAAATTGAGCAAAGTACTCTCCCAAAGGGTCCTCAAGACTTGGCTCATTAAAAGTCTCCTCAACAATTTCCTCACTCCCAAGTGTGGTGGTGGCTTGGACATGCTCATGATAAGAATTGCTATCATCATCCTCATCAATCATGTAGTGTCCTTCAGCCATCAGCTGACCTTGAAGCTCTTCTTTCTCGGTGTTATCATCTATGCTTGTATTATCCCAATATTAAGTTATTGGGTCAAGTTGATGTTCAACTGGATATTCATTCTCACTCTCAAACTAAATTGTTGACGGACGAATCTGTTCTTCCAACTCTGCGATAGCTTGAGTGTTGGCCATGGTGAGACCTTTCATCTCCATAGTCGAATTCTTCAGCTCTTGTATGATTTGGTTATTTGACCGTATACACGCGTTGAATGTGTCTTCCAATGATAATTCTTGTGGAGGATAATTGCAAAATGAAGGATGGGAAACTTGGTTATCGAACTGCAGATATTCAAGATATTGCAGTTCATCAAATTGGGGAGCATAATTTCCCATAGCCTAAGTTTGCCATGAGAGATCAGAATGGTTGTTCCATTCCGGGTTGTAAAAATTGGAATTTGCTTTAAACCCCAGGCTGGAGAAATTGGTGTTCACTTGCTCATATGAAAAATCAAAAAATTGTCCAACGAATGGACAATTCCTAACATGATGATAAGGATTGGAGCAGTATGAACATGGTACATGTGGGTTTTTATCAAAAGGATTTGGAAAATGTGCCCTCGCATGAGTTGAAACATGTTGTGCCCAATTTTTATTAAACTCATCTAAAGAAAACTTATCAAAAGGATACATGATCACTCTCACTCCTTAGCATGCAAATATCCCACATAAAACATTAACCATTCTTTTCTTTTCTTTTGTTTTTTTATATATATAAAATAAACAAAATCAAAAATTGATACTAACACAAAAGCATAAACAACAACCCCCCAAATTAAAAACTAAAACTTAAAAACTCACAAAAAGGACCAAAAATAAATTTGGCAAAATTTTCAGCGGCTGCTAGTCTATTGGGGTTGCCATTTGCATTGGTGCGCTTGAGCGCAAGCTAGGTGGGATCGAGCACAGGCGTGCCAATCCTTTAGTGTTGCTGCCTGCAGCGCTGGTGCTCGAGCTACTGTGGGTGCTGGTCGTGCGCAGGTGCGCGCAAATGAACCAGGTGTTGCCTTGTGCGCGAGTGAGCTCGAGCGTGCTGTAATTGCGCTCGATCGCACTCGAGTTAGTGTGCGGACGATGATCGGCTGAAGTTGCAAAACAGGCCAAAAACAAACAAAAAAGAAAATCTTTTTTTTTTTATTAGTGACAGGAATAAATAAATAAACAAATTGCAAAATTTTTTTAAAAAAATTAGCTATAACTAGTAGAAAGATAAAACCAATTTAGACATAAATTGTTTTCAAAAATCAATCAATTCCCCAGCAACGGCACCAAAAACTTGTTATGAAAATTTTAATTACTTGTAAGTGCACGAACCATTTGCAATAAACGATTGTAATTAAACGAGCCAAGCCTCAGTGAGCTTCCCTTGTTTGGGCTTGGCTCGTTTAAATTTAACTCGAGCTCGAGCTGAGCTCAAGGACTAGCCAAAAAAATTGAGCTCGTGCTCAAGCTCATAATAAGTCGTGAGCTGACTCTTATATTTAATTTAATTTTAATTTTTTATTATTATAAATTTAAACTTCAAGTACTCTTAAACGGCTCAAGAAGCCAGCTTGCATTTGAGCATTTGCTTAGCCTGGCCAACCGAGTATGGAGCCCAAGTCAATACAGCAAGGCACTTGGTTTCAAAGAAAGAGGATATGCATCATTTTATAATAGAAAGATGCTATTAGAAAAAAAAAAAAAAAAAAAAAAATCATCAACTTTTAATATTAATATGAGCAACTATGTGAACAACTACCAATTCGAGCAGACCTTGCTTCATTTAATATTCGAGCTAGTATTTGTGTTCACGAAATGCCTCATTTAATAATTGAGTCGAGCACGAACCAAGCTTATATGAGGTCGAGCCTGAGCGAGCTCGCGAGGGCTTCGCTTACTTAACACCCCTAGTTGCAAGTGCGAGCTTGATCCCACTGGAAATTGTGTTTCTGGAGAACAATTATATCTAAACTAATTAAATCTTAACCTAGTTCCAAAAAAGATTTGATTTTTGGTTTTGAAAAATAAAACATAAACTAAATAAGATAAAATTAATAAACTAAAAAAGCACTAAAGTTTTGGAATCCACACCCACCAAATCATAACAACATATTCTCATATTCATCAATATATATCCGAAGTTCTCACAATAAAACTCTTATTTATGTTCTACTATGCTTCAAAAATTAATTAAATCATTCAATAAATCCGTTCTTTGCACAAATCACAAAATATATCCAAATTAAAACCAAATTATCTGTAGAACGAAACACAATGAATATCCTTTTTTTTTTTGAAAAAGAAACTCTAAACAACCAATTAAATGAAACTATTTCAAATCATCACATGTATCTGTAAATCACAATAGATATCCAAGAATTATCTCAATAATTGAATTGAAATAGAACAATTTAAATATTAAAACTCAATAAAATCGGATAATATTAACTTACATGAAAACATTATTGCTCTTCATTGGTGAGGCTTCATCCTCAACCTTAGTTGAGAATTTAGTTACACATAACTATGAAAAAATAAAGGAAAAGCTAATCTAAAGGGAGAACTACTCTTATAGTGCCAAATTGAGCCACATTTGAGCATGCCCGAGCTAAGGGCACCACCCACGTTATGCACAAACGTGGCCGAGCCACCAATAGGCTCCATGATCCCACGATCAAGAGTACCCCACAACCCCATGATCCACCTCTCCAACATTACACACAGTGGATCCTCGAGAACATGGGGCTGAGAATTCTGAGATGATAACCACCATTCGATGCCTATAAAAGAGAAGCTCCAACCAGGTATTTGGTTAATCACTATCAAGCTATTTTGCTCACTTGCTTTCCTTCTCTCAAATCATCAACTGACTTAGGCAGCTTTCCCCTGCCGGCACACCCTTGCAAGCTCTTATCCTACATGTCCTATTTTGCAGATTAATCATCTCTCGGATTGTTAAGCCATTACCTCGGAAAACTATCATCAACAGTTTGGCACTGTCTATGGGAATACAACTATTTCAATTCCTATAAGCAAAATCTAAAATGGTGACTACACGTTCAAGGGATCATCGAAAACATGATAGTCCCGACCAAAACCTTCAAGATGGGTAGCCTGGAACCTCCGTCGATCCAAATGGTCGGATAGCCTCATTGGAAGAGCACATGAAGCGCATGTCGAAAGATATGCAAACCCTTCAGAAGAAGAATGAGGATCTGATCTCCCAACTCCCACTGAGGAAGGATCGGGAACGTGAAGAGAGACGCAAGGTGAAGTGTGGAGAAAATGATCAAGAGAGCTCTGCTCAAGATCATGAAGAAACTGTGCAAGGCGGTTCTGTACACCTAAAGGACAAGGAGAAGGAGACACCTAAAGTCGATGATAAGGTGAGGGACCTGAAGCTCAAATACGAAGAGATGTCTCGGCAAATTGCTCACGGAGGAGGACAAAACCGGTCAATTGTGAATGATTTGATGCAGAATACAAATTTAACATTCACTAATCGGGTGATGAGATTCCCTTTGTCTAAGAAGTTCAAGGTCCAACACATCGATAGGTATGATGGTGAAGGCGATCCAACAGACCATATTGAGAATTTTCGAGCTCATCTCGTCCTTCATGGCACTCTCGATGAGATTGCATATCGAGCTTTCCCTTTGATTTTAAAGGGAAGTGCCTGAGAATGGTTCTGAAACTTCTTCCCAAATCTATAGATAATTTTGAGTTTCTCAGACGCCAGTTCTTGACTTAGTTCATGGCGGTCCGAAGAAGATGAAGTCTCTCCCCTACTTGTTGTCCCTAACTCAAGGAAAAACTAAATCCTTGAAAGATTATATGATTAGGTTCAACTGGGAGAAGTTGAGTGAGGAAAACTTGAAGGAAGAAATGGTGTTGGGTACCATGCTAAATGGAATAAGAACCGAGGGACCCCCAATGGCTGAGTTAGCTCGGAGACCTACATTAACAACTCTTCGCCAATTCATGGGCAAAGCTAAGGAGTTCATGAATCAAGAAGAAACTATAATGCTCTATTGAAGTCAAAGGGGCAAGGTGAAGCCAGCAGCAGCAAGGCAGTAGCTGGATCCTCGAAAAAGAAGAAAGAGTTTTGGAAAATTGGCAACAAAAGCCCAAAGAAACCAACAAAGAAGGTAGAAACCTCGTTCCATCGACCGGAACATAAATTGACTCCACTGAATACAAGTGTTACTGAGGTATTCATAGAGATCAAGAGAGATCCCAATTTCAGGTGGCAGACAAAAATGAGGGCTCCACCCCAAAAGCGTAATAACCAAATGTTTTGTGAATACCACCATGATCACGACCACATAACCACGGATTCCATTTCACTACGGTTCGAAATTGAGAATTTCATCAAGAATGGGAGATTGGTGAGATTCTTAGCTGAAGAAAGATAGAGGGACAAAAACCATTAGCAAGACCAACCTCTACAGATAGAAGCACGCAATGAAGGTCTGAGGCATGGAAGGAATTAGCAGAGGCGTGGCCGTGATGAGCCGAGGAGAGGTCAGGATGACCACCCAAATCCTCAGAACTAGTACATAATCACTGAGATCCACACAATCTCGGGAGGATTAGCTGGTGGAGGAGAATCCAACTCTGACAGGAAGGCTCATGCGAGGAAGGCGAATGTAAAGGAGATTCTTCTTCTTGATAGGCCCTCAAAAATCCTAAAGAAGGATCTAATGTTTCTATCATTCTCTAAGGAGGATGAAGTGGGAGTTTCGATGCCCCACAATGATGCACTAGTAGTAACAATGATGGTAGCTAACCATGCTATCCATCGGATACTAATTGACAACAGAAGCTCGGATGATATCTTATATTGGCCAGTTTTTAAGCAGATGAGCTTGGATCGGGAAATGATCAAACCATTTGGGTCGCCATTGCTGGGATTCACAAGGGAGAAAGTCGAACCATGAGGGCTAATTTCTCTACCTGTCACCACAGGAACAGCCTCCAAGCAGGCACAACAATGGTGAATTTCCTGGTGATTGACCGACCATCGGCCAACAACACAATTATGGGAAGGCCATCATTGAACAAGTTGAAGGCTGCAACTTCAACTTATCATTTGAAGATGAAGTTCCCGACAAAGGATGGTGTCGGAGAAGTGAAGGGGTGTTGTGCAAATATCTACATAAATTAAAAGGCAAATAAATGTACGTTTAAACTTGCAAGTGCACAAGGTCAAAACAGTAGCATAGGGTGGAAGTACGAGATCATTCCCATGGGGATTGGTAAATTTTGATTAAAATTAAATTCAGTAAACAAAACAAGATAAAAGGTTGATTTTGATTCAATAATGATAAAAGGTAGGGCTTTGATATCCACTACTAATCATACTTAGATAATATAACAATATGCCAACGATCCAATCATATTATGAATACTTGATGTTTGCCAACCTAAGGGCATGGATGTCTACTCCTTAAGCTATTGATTTTCCTAAGCAATGAATTAGGCATGGGTGTCTATTAAGTTGTTCTTTAAGAAAGCATAAATCTATGGAAATCGACAAATACATGAGGCCTAGGCCATGGGTGTCTACTCCTGATTCCCCATGTTGATTAAGCCAAGAACCCATGGTGAGGTTCTTTTGTTACTTTATTAAGCTCAAGAGTCGATCATCTAAATTGACTTAAATAACTAATCCATACCACATGCATATAATGGCCAATCACACACATATGAGGAATTCAATAAAACATGAATTAATCAAGTTAAGCATCACAATATGATTATCACAAAGGTGCCAATATTGAAATATTAAATAAACATAATTAGGGCTTCAATCTAGCCCTACTAAGGAGTTTAGTTACACATGAGTTTGATGTTAAGCACCTTCATAAAATAAAATGGGGAAACTTCACTTAGGACCCCCAAACTTCCACCCGTTTTGAAATACCCCCCCTGAACTTCAAAGTCTCTCAATTTAGTCCCCTGAACTTTCAATTGCTATCAATTTGGACCCTTTTAACTTTTTATACCCATTTTACCCTCGACTAAAACTACGCCGTTTTGGACTTAAACAAAACTACGTCGTTTTTACTCCAAAACTACACCGTTTTGAGCTTCAGAACTACATCACCACCCAACCCAAAACGACGTCGTTTTGGTCATTAATATTAAAAAAATAATAATAAATAAAATAAATTAAAAATAATAATTTTTTTTTTTAAAAAAAAAAAAAAAAAAAAAAAGAAATCGGGGGTGGCTTCAGCCACCCCCTTGGCCAAAATGGGGTGGCCGGACCACCCCATTTTTGGCCAAGGGGGTCGCTCAGCCACCCCTGGCTGGTCTGGGGGTGGCCGGAGCACCCCCTTGGCCATGGGGGTGGTCCGGCCACCCCCAAAAGGCCGAAAAAAAAAACGCGGGGGGGGGGGGGGGGGGGGAGATCGTGGGGGTGGCCGGACCACCCCCAAGGGGCTGGGGGTGGTTTCGGCCACCCCATACGGCCGGTATGGGGTGGCTGAAACCACCCCAGCCCCTTGGGGGTGGTCCGGCCACCCCCAAAGCACCCCGATCCCCTTTTTTTTTTTTTTTTTTTTGGGCCACGGGGGTGGCCGAACCACCCCCTTGGCCATGGGGGTGGTCGAACCACCCCCAGATCGGCCAGGGGGTGGCTCCAGCCACCCCCTTGGCCAAAAATGGGGTGGTCCGGCCACCCCATTTTGGCCAAGGGGGTGGCTGAAGCCACCCCCGATTTCTTTTTTTTTTTTTTTTTTTTTTTTTTTTTAATTTATTTATTTTGCTTTTCTTTTTTAAAAAATAAAAAATAAAAAAAATTAATGCATAAAACGACGTCGTTTTGGGCTGGGTAGGTGTTGTAATTTTAGGACACAAAACGACGTAGTTTTGGGGAAGGGTAAAATGGGTATAAAACATCCAAAACGACGTAGTTTAATGTTACAAGGGTCCAAATTGATAGCAATTGAAAGTTCAGGGGACTAAATTGAGAGACTTTGAAGTTCAGGGGGGGTATTTCAAAACGGGTGGAAGTTTGGGGGTCCTAAGTGAAGTTTGGGGGTCCTAAGTGAATAAACCCGAAACTTGAGCTTAAAGAGCCTCCATGTAAGACCCGAGAAAATAATTAAGTTTATTACTAGTAACCTCATAGTAATTTGAATTAATTACTAGAATAAATAATACATGGAATAATTTAGAATAATAAATATAATAATAATAATGACTTTATCATAATTGAGATATATATGAGATTGATTAATAATACTAATATTTGTGTGATAATAATATAATAACAATATTATTTAATGATGATATACTTATGTAATATAAGTTTTAAGTGATAAAAGAGTTTAACTAATAATAATGTTAGTGTGACAATCGATTAATAAATAAAATAGGTTAATGGTATAAGAATAATAAAGTGTAATAATAAGTTGTAGTATGGTAAATGATTAATGGTTATGATAAGTTGTGGTTAGAATAAATAAATGTAGTGTGGGGAATTAAAGAGAACAAAAAAAAAAAAAAAAAAATTAATATGAGGTGGGGTAATATAGCAATTTATAAAAGATTGGACTTTAAAATAAAAAGGAGATCTAACTAGTGCCACGTGTCGGGCCGTGGTTGGATGGAAGAAGATAACATTATCTTCTCCCTTCTCCCAAAACTCACGTGCTCTTCTCCCCCCTCTCTTCTCCCTTCGTCTCTTCTCTCCTTTCTCTTCACGCACACACACACATGGCCGAGAGAGAGAGATTATGAGATTGAGAGAGGAAGAGATGCAGACCGTGATGAGAGAGAACGAGGAAGAGAGAGAGAGCTGCTGCCAAGAAGAAGAAGAAAAGGAAGAAGGTGATAAAACACAAGGGGATTCCGGCCATGGGGTTAGTGAGGTAAACATTCAAGCTTTCTCTTATGATTTTCATGTTACCCATGGGATTAGAAGCTAGAAATTGTGTGGATTTGTGGGGCTTTGTTTGGGTCCGAAAGTTACGGGTCTTGAAAGGGATTTTTTGGGATTTTGTTATATGGTTGAATCTCTAGTTTCTCTTTAAGGGTTTGTTCTACCCATTGAATATCAAGCTTGAAATCATAATGATTTGGAGAATTTTAATTAGGTCCGAAAATTGGGGAATTTGAATTAGAAGCCTAATTCCTAAAATTAGCTTGGGGTTTTTGTGTGTAGTGGATTGCTATGCATTATTCAAGTTTCAGGTTATTTAATTAATGGGTTGAAACTCTAATTTTACCTACTGGTAAAGTATGAACATAAACCCTAATTTTATATAGTTGAATTAATTTGGGGCTTTTGGTATGTGAACACTAGAAATGCTATTTAAATGAGTTAATTACATTTAAAGTGTTAATTAATCCTAGGTTTTATGGGATTCCATGGAAATTGATACCTATGGGGTTTAGGTTCTAATATGACATTGTAAGTGTTTATGAGTATTATAAATTAGGGTAAATGACAATGGGAATGTATATGTGTGTATATATATATATAGGTTAAGTTTTGATAGACCAAGGCTCAGCAAACCACCCTTCATGATAAAAGAAACAGCTTTCCAAGATACACCAACAAGCCATAGAAATCCACAAGATACAAGCCGTAGAAATTCTGCCTCTTCCTACGTTAATATTGAGCCTTTAAGAAGAGATAAAAATTTAAAGTTAAAAGGTATAAAAGTAGAATCTGTAATAAGCTCCCCATGTTATACAGCTAATCAAGAAAATTTTGAAGAAGAAGGACCAAATTCCCCAACACAAACAGTTATAGAAGAACCTCCTTTACACCCACAATTAATGACTATAAGTAAACCATTTACTTTAGACCTCCAACCCTTAATAAAAAACTATAATTCTACCAAGAATACAGAAAAAATAAATAAATAAATAAATAAGTTAAAATATACGAAAGAACAAAAAATAAAAATCTTTGCAGAATGGGAAAATTTTATGAATGAACATAAGTTACATATAAAATTCTTTGACTTTATAAAAATTTATGAAAATAAAAAATTAAATATGTTAACCCAGTGGGAAAAAGAAGATAAAACAATAATAGAAGCAAGTCACCCTCCAAAAGAACCGATCTTTGTAAACTTTAAAGGATCAAAAATTTTAACCTCCCCTTTTAAAACTTCCAAAGATGACGAAATAATAAAGCTAATGGAACAAAACAATTACACAAACCAAAGCCTCATAACCATAGGAAAACAATTAGACCGAATAGAAAACTGAATTACACCCCCAACTAAAACTTAAACTGAAAAGAAAAAGCCCCATTACGAACAACCCCTCTTAAAAATTTCACAACCCAAAATGTTATACTTAAAGGATAAAGACGAAACCTATCTTGAAAAGGTCAATAATATGCTAAAACAACTTGAAAATGTCAAAAATGACGCACTAAAACAACTTGAAAACGTCAAAAGTGAAACCTCGCCCTCTAAAACGGTCTAAGTCATTAGAAAAGACAAACAAATAATCACATATGAAATAACAAGTGAAACACAAAGTTCAGAATCTGAACAAACTACAGATCAAGAAATATAACAAATTGAACAACAATTTAGTGAATTCCAAGTTAATAGAATGATTAGACCAACGCCTAATGCCCTCACTTGGTACTCTAGACCTACACTACCAGACATTCAATATGAAGAACGAAATGTTTTTAACCAATTCTCAGTCTCTACTGACAAAATTTATGAATGGAATATTGATGATTTGTCTGAACAAGAAATTTTAAATAAACTACAGCACATGTCAATGGTTACTAATAATTACCTTACAAATTCAGAAAAAACTAATGCAGAAAGTGTAGACATTTTAACATCAGGATTTATGGGAGCATTAAAAGCTTAGTGGAAAAAATACCGAACTGAAGCAAATCGTAGTGAAATAAAATATGCAGTTCAAAAAGATGAAGAAGGAATCCCAATTTATGATGAAGCACATAACAGAGGAATCTCCGATGAAATTAATGTTTTAATTTACACCATAATGAAACATTTTACAGGAATCCCTAGTAATGTTACATCCAGAATTCATGACCAACTAAGTAACCTTAGGTGTTCAACCTTAAGTGATTTTAAATGGTATAAAGATGTTTTTATGTCAAGAGTAATGTTAAGAGATGATTGTAAAAATGCCTTCTGGAAAGAAAAATTTATCAATGGTTTAACCAATCTATTTGCCGATAAAACCCTAGAAGAATTAAGTAATACAATTGGAATTATAGAATATGATAAACTCACCTACGGAGACATCATAAGTACTATAAGCAAAATAGGATTAAAAATGTGTATAGATATGAAGATAAATAAAAACTTGAACAAAGAAAAAAGAGAAGCAAAATATGAAATGAGAAATTTTTGTGAACAATATGGCTTACCTCCTATACCACCCTCTAGAAGAAAACATAAGGATAAATACGCAGAAACTAGAAAGCCCTACAAAAAAGGTTATAGAAACAACAAAAACTTTGAACCAAATCAATATTACAAGAAAAATAAAATAGCAAGAAAATATTACAAAAAACCAAAAAACACAAAATATGACAAAAAGAAAGTAAAATGCTTCAAATGTGAAAAAATAGGCCATTACAAAAATGAGTGCAAAGTAAAAGATAAAATCAATCAATTAAAAATCTCCAACAAAGAAAAAGAAAATTTGTATAAAATCTTAGAACTCAAAAATTCAGATTCTAGTGACAATGAAGATGAAATTCTTAACACCTCAACTGATTATGAATCCAATCAAAATTCTAGTAATTCAAACATAGAACTAGGTTGGAAAGATTCATGTTGTAAAACAAAACTTAAGATAAATGTACTAACTAAACATGAAGAAATGCTAATTGATTTAATAGAAGGAATAGAAAACCCAGAAACTAAAGCCAAATACCTTAAAAGATTCAAGAGTAATTTAATAAAAAATGAAGCCAAAACTGGACCAACAAAAATTACAGAACCACAAATTAGTATTGATAAAATCCTCAACAGATTTAAATCAAAACAAAGGGAAGTAACCCTCCAAGACTTACAGCATGAAGTCAATCAAATCAAAATAGAAATAAAAGATTTAAAAGCCAAAAACAAAGAATTGGAACGAGAAGTAATGATTTTAAGGATAAATAACAAATTTTCTGAATAGAGTCAATCTGAGAGTGAACAAGAATCAGACAACGAAAAATCTACAAAACCTTCAACCAAAAGTTTAATCTTCAAAGACACTATAGATGAAAAATACTTAAACATAATTGATAGAATCCTTTTCCAAAAATGGCACTCTAGAGTAACAATAATTATTAATGGTGAATTCGAATTTGAAGTTATAGCTTTGGTAGATTCAGGTGCAGATTTAAATTGTATTCAGGAAGGAATGATACCTACTAAATATTATTCAAAAAATACAGAACATTTATCATCAGCCAATGACAGTGAAATGCAGATAGATTACAAGTTACCTAAAGCACACGTCTGTCAATATCATGTTTGTTTCAAAACTTCATTTGTCTTAATAAAAAACATGCCTGATTCAAAGGTCATATTAGGAAATCCCTTTTTACGTCTTTTATATCCTTTTACTACAGGTCACAAAGGAATTACCACAAAAGTCTTAGGAGAGAAAGTAAAATTTAAATTCTTCAAAAGACCCCATACTAAAGATCTCAATATGTTAAAAGAAGTTTCAATTTTTAAAACAATTAACATTTTACAGAATAAGAGCAAGCATTTCAACTCCCTAAAAGAAGAAATTAAAAATAAAAGAATTGAACAACAACTATCAAGTAACATCCTTTTACAGAAAATTGAAAAATTGAAAGAGAAAATACAAAATGAAGTTTGTTCTGATCTCCCCAATGCCTTTTGGCATAGGAAAAAGCATATTGTAAAACTCCCTTATGTAAAAGATTTCAGGGAAAGAAATATTCCTACTAAAGCTGGACCCATCCAAATGAATCAAGATTTAATGGAACTTTGTAAAATTGAAATTAAAGAATTGCTTAACAAGGGAATAATTAGAAAAGCAAGTCCCCTTGGTCTTGTTCAGCCTTTTACGTACAGAAAAATGCAGAATTAGAAAGAGGAGCTCCAAGATTAGTAATAAACTACAAACCTCTTAATAAAGTCTTATAGTGGATAAGATATCCAATTCCAAACAAAAAGGACCTGATAAACAGAATAAGTCAAGCTAATGTTTTTTCAAAATTTGATATGAAGAGTGGATTTTAGCAAATCCAAATCCATGAACAAGATAGATATAAAACAACATTTGTTACACCATTTGGCCACTATGAATGGACTGTCATGCCCTTTGGGTTAAAAAATGCCCCAAGTGAATTTCAAAACATCATGAATGAAATCTTTGACCCTATAGCACATTTCTCAATTGTTTATATAGATGATGTCCTCATATTTTCAAAGTCAATTGATGAACACTGGAAACATCTTCATTCGTTTCTCAGTATCATCAAAGTTAGTGGTTTAGTTGTTTCAGCTACAAAAATCAATTTGTTTCAAGCAAAAATCAGATTTCTAGGATTCAACATCAGTCAAGGAATGGTTAAACCCATTGACAGGGCCATTCAATTTGCAGACAAATTTCCTGATACCATCCTTGATAAAAATCAGCTTCAGAGGTTCCTAGGATCTTTAAATTATGTTGCTGAATTTTATCAAAACCTTAGAAAACATTGTAAACCATCGTATGATCATCTTAAAAGCAACCCTCCACCTTGGACAGATCTTCATACTTCAATTGTCCAAGAAGTCAAAAAATATGTCAAGACTTTGCCCTGTCTTGGCATTCCTGACGTAAAAGCTTTCAAAATTGTAGAAACAGACGCCTTCAACATTAGATATGGGCAATCAATTTTAAGCATCTTTGATTTTGATATTGAATACATCAAAGGAGATCAAAATTCTATACCTAATTTCCTCACTCGTGAATTTTTGCAGGGAAAAGATGGCTGAAAAGCCACAATCCAATAAAAACAAAAATAAAACACCTTCCATCAAGTCACAACCAAGTCACCATATAGTCTTGAGCCCAGGAAATGTAAACCCTTATGACACATGTTCACCCATTAACATGTTAAACAAGTTTCAGGTTCTTGGTTCCTCAACACCTACTTTCTCATCCACTTTAGCATCCCCAAGTCATCCCGACCCTTACCAATTGGTAGAATGTCCTACAGCAACCGTTATCTCTACCCAACAGAACTCTTCAAAACTTATACAGCAGCAAAAATTCTATACCAACCAGCCCATTACCTATACCAATAGATCTAAGTTTGTCCCAAAAACCTATATAGAAAACCTGTTTTTTGTAGAACATGACCAGCGTCATCTCAAGAATCCTTTGGATCTTGTAAAGAATTATTTTCCTCCTAAATGGAATTTCACCCATCTAAATCCATCAATTTCTATAGAGACATTTTACTCCAAACAGCATCAATTACCAAAGACTCTGTCCCAGACAAATATGATACAGAACAAAAAAGAATAATCTTTGATAAAATGTATATCACAAAGATCATTTCAGCAAAAGAATGGGGTCACCCAACTAATCTCAAAGTCCTGCAGGGCCACCAAGTTCAATACAGTTACTATGATTACATTGAAGCATGGTCAAAAGTACTTCTTTATCAAAACAATAATAATAGTCATTCCTGGTATCTTTCTTTTGATAATAATTTCAGCAGTCAACTCCCTATTTGGTTCAACATATGGTGGCAAAGTCATGGGATGATAAGTCATCCAACTTCATCCAAGATGCAAAAACACACATATCAGACCTCACGTCATTCCTCACAGATTATGTGTGAATGTGCTTGAGTGCTCAGATCAAACATGTGATTTTTCAACAGTCCTAAACGAGTAACCAAACTAACAGATTCACTCATCAGATCATGTGTTCAAAATTTTCAGCTCACTGATGAATTCAAATCACAATTCTTTTAGATCAACCTAAAATTTTAGGATAAAAATGAACATGCAATTTTATTTTTCTTTTTCAAAGAAACTGACAGTATGAAATTGGGACAAAGTGTGTGTGAACATGTGTGCCCATACCCCCAAACTTAATTGACACATTGTCCCCAATGTGTGTAAGTAAAGGAAATAGTGTACCCAGGAGCTGGTCAATATGATCTTGGAAAGCATGGCTCATAGCACACCCCCAAACATGAAGTGAAGCACACTTGTCCCTACAAAATACAAAACACACAAACAAGTAAAAAGGAACTAAAACTAAATAAAAATTGAAAAAAGCGAAATAAAAAGATAACTATGGGTGTTGCCCAAGTGCGCTCGATCGCACACATGGTGTGTTCGATTGCATTAACAGAGTGCATTAACCCCACAAATGGAGACCTGCGCTCGATCGAACGCTGGGTACGATCAATCACAGTAACAGAATGGAAAACATGACAAATTACTAAAAACACTAAAAACACCAAAATACATGCAAAGAAATATAAAACAAAATATAAGTCAAACAAAACAAAAGGATATGTTATGGGGTGCCTCCTATGAGCGCTAAGTTTCACGTCTTCAGCCAGGCGGTGGTCCCCTCTCAGTGTTGTCCAGAAGTAGATGCTCCATTTTGGATGGA
Organism: Corylus avellana; assembly: GCF_965113065.1. Classification (NCBI taxonomy): domain Eukaryota; kingdom Viridiplantae; phylum Streptophyta; class Magnoliopsida; order Fagales; family Betulaceae; genus Corylus; species Corylus avellana. The sequence continues at coordinate 13,082,753 of NC_142495.1, read as the reverse complement.
TTGGAGTGCCAAATCTTCATCTCTTGGTACTAATTTAACTTCAAGATATGGCTTGACTCTGTGTCCATTGACTTTGAATGACTGGTTGGTCTAGGGGTCGTGAACTTCCAAGGCTCCATGAATGCATACTTGTGTAACAATGCAGGGCCCAGACCATCTTGACTTAAGCTTTCCAGGAAAGAGTTTCAATCTTGAGTTATAGATCAAAACCTTTTGTCCTACTTGAAATTCCTTCCTGACCAGTTGTTTGTCATGGTATGCTTTGGTTCTGTCCTTGTAGAGCTTGGCATTCTCATATGCATCATGCCTCAGTTCCTCCAGTTCATTTAGTTGGAGTTTCCTCTTATCACCAGCTTGCTTCATATCAAAGTTAAACTTCTTGATGGCCCAATATGCTCTGTGTTCCAATTCCACTGGTAGATGACATGCCTTCCCAAAAACCAAACGATATGGAGACATACCGATAGGTGTCTTGTAAGCAGTCCTATAAGCCCATAGTGCATCATCTAAGCGCAGTGACCAATCCTTCCTATTGGGGTTCACTGTCCTTTCAAGGATGCCGTTGATTTCTCTGTTGCTGATCTCCACTTGGCCACTAGTTTGGAGATGGTATGCAGTGCCAACCTTATGAGTGATGCCATACTTCTTCATCACAGAAGTAAAATCATAGTTGTTGAAGTGGCTTCCCCCCATCACTAATGATTGCCCTAGGTGTTCCTAATCTAGCAAAGATGTTTTCCTACAAAAACTTCACAACCACTTTGTGATCATTAGTCCTTGAGGGGACAGCCTCGACCCATTTAGACACATAATCCATACCCACAAGAATATATGAATAACCGAATGAGTTAGGAAATAGTCCCATGAAGTCAATACCCCAAACATCAAAGAGTTCTACAACTTTAATATTTTGCAGTGGCATTTGATTTCTGGATGAGATGTTACCTATCATTTGACATTTATCACAAGAGCTGTAAAACAAGAAAGCGTCTTTAAACATATTAGGCCAATAAAAACCAGATTGTAATACCTTAAGCGCTGTTCTCTTGGCCCCAAAGTGTCCACCACAAGCAAACTGGTGACAGTGCTGCAAAATACTCAAGTGCACATCTTCTGGGACACACCTTCTAACGATTTGATCAGGGCAGAATTTGAACAAATAGGGGTCATCCCAATGGTATTGTCTAGACATAGATATTAACCTCTTCCTTTCTTGGCTAGACATATCTGGAGGAAACACCTTGGCAGTGATATAATTCACTATATTTGCATACCATAGGAGTTGGATATCAACTGCAAACAACTGCTCATCTGAAAAATGTTCATTCAGTGGGAGCTCATCCCCTTCCTCCTCGTGGAGTAATCTGGATAAGTGATCTGCCACCACATTCTCACTGCCCTTTTTGTCTCTAATCTCAAGGTCAAACTCTTGTAGTAATAATACCCATCTGATCAATCTAGGTTTGGCATCTTTCTTGGTAAACAAATATCTCAATGCAGCATGATCAATGAATACAACAACCTTAGAGCCAATTAGGTATGACTTGAACTTCTCCAAAGCAAATATAACAGCTAATAATTATTTCTCAGTAGTAGAATAATTTAGATGGGCATCATTCAATGTTCTAGAAGCATAGTAAATGGCATGAGGTATCTTCTTGATTCTTTGACCCAAGACAGCTCCCACGGCAAAGTCACTGGCATCACACATGAGCTCAAAGGGTAGACTCCAATCAGGTGCTCGCATTATTGGTGCAGAAGTGAGCAGCTTTTTCAGTGCGGTGAAGGCAGTCATGCATTCTTTAGTCCATTCAAACTTGGCCTCCTTCCCCAGCAATGCACAGAGGGGTCTAGAGATCTTGGAGAAATCCTTGATGAACCTTCTATAGAATCCGGCATGTCTAAGAAAACTCCTCACCCCCTTGACTGTCAGAGGTGGGGGAAGTTTGGAGATGATATCTATTTTGGCCTTATCCACCTGCACTTCCAATCTTTGAATGGCTTGATTAGTCTTTGTGTTGAATTGCTGTTGTGAAGTCATGAACTGCTGTTGAGAAGCCACCAGAGTGTGTATCATATTCTCCAGTTGGTTTAGTTTTGACTCATGAGTTGGCTGGCTTGCTTGTTGGGAACCTTTTTGTCCTTGATTGTTACTCCATGATAAATCAGGGTGGTTTTGCCATCCTGGCTTGTATGTGTTGGAGTATGAATTGCTCTTGTAAGGGTAGTTGCTTTGTCCCACATAGTGCGCTTGCTCTTGATCTGCAGATGAATATAAAGGGCAAGTTTCAGTAGTATGACTTACTTGAGAACATATGGCACATACCTGGACTTGGGTGGCTGGCTGATTGGGAGAGATGCTCTGAGTAGTCATGGAGTTTGCAAGCATAAGGAATGCCTTCTGCATAGTAGCCATCTGATTTTGCATTTCGTTCTTTTCTTCATTCGTGCCCTTGCTCCTTACACCATGCCTCCTGTTGGATGGAAATTGTTGAGTGTGTTCACTCAACCTCTCAAAGATCCCTGTGGCTTCCTTACTGCTCTTCTCCATCAGCATACCTCCACAAGCTGTATCAACCATCCCTTTGTTAGTATCATCTAAACCTTCATAGAAAATTTGTACCTGATCATCTTGAGGGATGTTGTGATGTGGGCACTTTAGAAGCAACGAATTGAAGTGATCCCAGACCTCAAAGAACAAATCTCTGTCTCATTGTTGGAACATTTGAAGTTCCCTTTTAAGTTGTTTTGTCTTCTGGGCTGGGAAAAACCTCTTCAGAAACTTGGTGGTCAATTCTTCCCAAGTATGGATAGAATCTGTAGGCAAGGAATTGTACCACAGTTTAGCATTATCTTTCAAGGAAAAAGGAAAGAGGACTAACCTGAGTCTCTCTAGAGTTAGGCCTTGGACATGCTGCAACTTGCATAAGTCAAAGAATTCCTTAAGATGCAAGTTGGGATCCTCAGTAGCTGTTCCTCTGAAGTGAGTCAATGCATTGAGGATTTGGGGAGAGATATAATAGCTGCCATCCACCTCCGATTGATATGCTATGTAAGAGGGTTGATAGAGGTTTGCTGGAACATATGCCTGCTTCATTGGCCTCCTCACCCGTGGTGGATTTGTCTCTAATGGTCTTGGCCTAATTGGATTCTCTTGCAAATCTTCCATCTCAATTTCTTCTTCTTCTTCTTCGTCTCTAGGTCGTTGTCGAATTGTCCGCTCAATTTCAAGATAGAGTGGTAGAACGGTTGAGGCTTGAGATCGACGACCTTGCATTAACTGAATTGCTTCTTCAGTTAGGCAGCTGCAGTATTGCTGGTCCGGATGCTCCCTGGAACTGCGCTCGATCGCAGGTTTGACTGACGATTGATCGCAATCACAGAATGCCAATCCGCAACCTGAAACAGAAAACAAAAAAATTAGGGATAACGAAAAATAATTTTGATTTTTGCTAACAACTAAATTAAAAATTGAAAATTCAAATAACAAAGCTAAAAGAAAATAATTTTAAACAAAATTCGCCGCAATCCCTGGTAACGGCGCCAAAAACTTGTTGTGCAAATATCTACCTAAATTAATAGGTAAATAATTGTACGTTTTACCTGCAAGTGCACAAGGTCAACATAGTAGTATATGGTGCAAGTACATGATTATTCCCACTAGGATTGCTGAATTTCCGTTTAAAAATAAATTCCTTAAGTAAAACAAAGATTGAATGAGTTGATAATGATAAAAAGGTAGGGCTTTGATATCCACAACAAATTATATGCAACTAATATAACAGTATGCCAATGTTTTGATCATGTTATGCATATCTAATGTTTATCAACCTAAGGGTAAGGGTGTATACTCCTTAAGCTATAGATTTCCCTAAGCAACGAGTTAGGCATGGGTGTATACTCTAACTCTTTTCTTTCCTAAAGGATATAGCATGGTATATACTAAGTTGTTCTTTAGAAAAACATATGTTCTATGGAAATCGACAAACACACGAAGCCTAGGGCATGGGTGTATACTCCCAGTTCCCCATGTTGATTAACCCAAGAATCGCGGTGTGGATTCTTTTGTTACTTAAGTTAAACCCAGGATTCAGTCATCCAAATTGATCTAACTAACTAGTCCATACCACATGCATATGTTGATCAGGCACACACATATGAGGAATTCATGCAAGCAGGTATTAATCAAGTTAAATAGCACAACAAGATCATCACAAAGGCGCCAATATTGAAATATTAATTAAACATAACTAGTGCTTCAATCTAGCCCTACTAAGTAAATTACCTACACATAGAGTTGATGTGAAACATCTTCATAAAAGAAAAGAAAAGAAAAAAAAAGAATAAACCCGAGACTTGAACTTCAAGAGCTCCTCTTCTTCTCCTTACAAAGCATCTCAATTCTAGAGGCTTAAGGGTCTATTTATAGGTTTTAGAAGTCCTAGACAAAGTAGTATACCTAGGAATTTCATAGGGTTTTGAGACCTATTACAATTGGGAGTTGGAAAACCCTAATATGGAAAGAGTGACACTTTGGCCGCCACTTGATGTGTCTCCTGCGCAAGGGTACAATCGATCGCAGCCCGTGTGCGCTCGATCGCAGGTCTGCGATCGATCCTTCTATTCGCATGCGCTCGATCGCTCCTGGCCTGCTTTGTGCTGTGTCCTCTCGGGTACTGTGCTCGATCGCAGGTACCCTGCGATTGATCGCAGTGTCAGGGAGCTCCAATTTTCTCCATCTTCTCTCTTTGAGCCCAAATCACCTAGTTTTACTTCATTTTCTTCCAAAAGCCTATAAAAGTATGAAAAACACAAAAATGAATTAAAATGACCTAATTAACTAAAACCAAATGATTAAAACATGCAAGTTAAGGGCTGAAAATACGAATATTTTAGCACTTATCAATATGCATGAGGGACCACCAGGATGTACGCTAACTTTTGGTTGACCACTGGTTAATGCCCATAAATATGATACAGCCTTTGGTCTGCTAAGTAAATAGTATGCGGACATATGCCCCTATAGTACCGTACGTACTATACTTTACAGGACACCTCCTGCAGTGCTCACAGTCTTTCGTACCCTATAAATACCTCTCCCCACTCGACCCTTAAGACTCATGCTGCCCCTATTGCCCTTTAGAAGCCCACCTTGAGTGATTTTGTGAGTTGTGAGAGTTCTTAGAGGAAAAAGGGAAGTTTCTTGGAGGTTTTACTTCAAGGAGGTAATCTTCTACGCTTAACTTGTTCCTTACTATTGTGCAAATATCTACCTAAATTAATAGGCAAATAATTGTACGTTTTACTCACAGTGCACAAGATCAATATTGTAGTATATGGTGTAAGTACGAGATCATTCCCACGAGGATTGCTAAATTTTGCTTAAAATAAATTCCGTAAGTAAAACAAAACAAAGATTGAATTTTGAGTTGATAATAATAAAAAGGTAAGGCTTTGATATCTACCACTAATCATGCTTATATAATATAAAAAATATGCCAATGCTTTCATCATGTTATGCATATCTAATGTTTGTCAACATAAGGGCATGGGTGTATACTCCTTAAGCTATAGATTTTCCTAAGCAACGAGTTAGGTATGGGTGTATACTATAACTCTTTTCTTTCTTAAAGGATTTAGCATGGGTATATACTAAGTTGTTCTTTAAGAAAACATTAATCTACGGAAATCGACAAACACATGGAACCTAGGGCATGGGTGTATATTCCCGGTTTTAAATGTTGATTAACCCAAGAACCCAGTGTAGATTTCTTTTGTTACTTTTATTAAACCAGGACTCGGTCATCCAAATTGATGTAAGTAACTAGTTCATACCACATGTATATGTTGATCAGGCAAACACATATGAAGAATTCATGAAAACAGAAATTAATCAAGTTAAATATCACAACATGATCATCACAAAGGCGCCAATATTAAAATATTAAATAAACGTAATTAGGGTTTCAATCTAGTCCTACTAAGTAAATTAGCTACACATAAGTTTGATGTTAAACATCTTCATAAAATAAAATAGAAAAGAAAAGAATAAACCCGAAACATGAACTTGAAGAGCTCCAATTCTTCTCCTTGGAAATTGTGTGTCTATCCTAAATGGTTAAGGGTCTATTTATAGGCCTTAGGAATATTCTAGAAACCCTAAAAAATGTAGGGTTTGAGCCCTAGTTCGCACAAAACTTCAAAACCCTAAATCAACACTTTCCATAAAAAGGCTGGTGGCTAGTTTGCTCCTCACGCACGGGTGCGCTCGATCACAGCCCGTGTGTGATCGATCATAGGACTGCAATCGATCATCTGTTCTGGGTGCTTGGTCGCAGGTGTGATCGAGGCTGCTTTCTTGTGCGCACGAGTGCATGCCTTGAGCTCGTCTTGGTCCTCTCCTATAGTGCGCTTGATCGCAGCTCCATTGCGATCGATCGCATTACCAGAGCCTCCAGCTTTTCCCAAAATAGCTCTTTAAGCCCAAAACTTCCAAAATTGCTTCATTTTCTTCCAAAAGCCTACAAAAACAAAGAAAGCACATAAAAGAACTAAAATGACATAAATTAATCAAAATTAAGGAATTAACAAATATAAGTTAAGGGCTAAAATATGAATATTTTAGCACTTAACATTTACTTAGTTGTTATGTTGTTTAAGTGTTTTTCATAGTTAGCTTAGTTGGTAGAGCTTCTAGTTATGTTGTTGCCCTTAATCTTGGTTTAAGTTGGTTTAGCGTTTCATCTTTGTTGAACATACTTTCATATGAATGGAGACATTATTTTGAGATAGGAGGTCCTAGAAATCATTTGAGTAGCTTTAGAACTAGTTTGGGAGGATAGGAGGACATTTGGAACAAATGCGGTTCTACCTGAACCTTCTAGGCGGATGTCGGCCATGAGCCCAAACGTACAACCCAAAGCGTTCCAAGGAACGCCACTTTGGCCAATCGTCCAATAGCCTCTGTTTTCATGTTCTAGGTTTGTTTTAATTTGACTTAGAACTAATGATAGGTATTTTCTTAGTATTCGAGGTTATAGAGCCTCAAAGGGATTTTATGGAGGAGCCTTACGACCCAGGTGAGTACAAACTCACACGAATGCTTGTTGTTACTTTTCCCGCATTGCACGATTATTTTATATATGTCAAACATGCATATTTACAACTCTCATGAATTATATTTTGGACTATTGTGCACTCTCTTTTGTGAAAACATATGTTGATTAACAAGATAATGATGATACTTGTAAAAGCATGCATGTAAAAGACAAATAAGATTAATTGTATTGTATGACATGGTACATCGGTACGTGCGGGATAACGGCCATGGGCTTCCTATATAGGTTAACTTTTATGGTCAAATATGTGTGTGTGTGTGTGGGCCTTGGATCTAGTGGTTTTTGTGACCGGTGCAGCCATTCCTAAATGGTCGGTCATTGCAGGATGTACATCACTAGTAGCATGGGCCACCCGTGGTTGGACTCAGCCTGGCTGTTAATGGTGGACGGTAGCGTACAATGGTTAGGGCACTGACATTATATTACAGGTCCCTTAGGACAACGCCAACCCTGCTAAGAATGAGTAATTTCTCAGGTAGACCATTCTATTGAACTACGACATGATTCTCATATTACAGCATATATTATATCTATATTGCATTATTGATAAACTATCACCTTATAATGTTGCATGTGTTTTATAAATAACTGAGTTCACCATTTAATGACAGCTATGTCATGTGCATTTATACTCACTAATTTGTCGAACTTACCCTTGTATTCTTTCCATTTATTCTCCATATGTACATTTGTGACTAATGAGTGTCAAATATTGCATATTTGAACCCCCTTAATATGCATTTGCTAAACCGTTAACTTTGTTACTTTCTAAGGTTTTTGTTAGTTTTGGTGTCTTAGCGTTTTGCAGGTTGTTAAGAGAAAACTGCGGTTTGAATGTGAAAATTGCAAAGAAGTGGGAACAAGTGAGATTTTGGAAGTTGGGATCGAGCACACAGCACCACGCTTGAGCCCATCTGCACTCGAGCCCAGCAAGGAAATGCTCAAGCGCACTCCCGCATACACTCAAGCAAGCAACACCCATGCACTGTGCCGCAGAAGCCCTGAAGAATTCCCGAGTACGATCGAGCGCACTCAAGCTAACCTAGCAGCGCCAAAGCCCTAGGTTTTTTAGTATATATAGCATTCTTTTCTTTTGTAAAAGACACGTTGGAGGTGTCGTTCAGTCTAGAATTTCAACTTTTTCTTGTTTTAAAGCTCTGAATTCGTTTCCTCTTGTAATTTTATTAATTTTTATGTTTTCAATTCATTTCATTTTGTTTCTTGTAATCATGAGAGGCTAAAACCCTCAACTAAGGTTGAAGATGAAGCCTCGTCATTGATAAACAATTATATTCTCGTTATTTCGTTCGTACAATTCCGAGCTTGAATAAAAGTGTTATTTTATTTCAATTCAATTAGTTGATTAATCTCTTTTAATTGAATGTTGTGATTGTTATGTGTTAAATGTTGGATATTCGATGTGTTTTATCTGACGGATACATCGAATCATTCGATTGAAATTGGATATCCACTGCGATTTGTTAATTAAACGGATACATTGGATGATTTGATTTCAATTGGGTATTCGTTGTGATTTGTAAAAGAGGTGGATTCATTCAATGTTTTAATATATATTTTTGTGAAACATAGAACAACATAGAGGGCTTTATTGTTTGTCGATTGTATAAGCATATACGAGTGTATGTTGTTTTGATTTGGCGAATTGAATTTTGAAACCTTAGTGCTTTTTATCATTTATTTTTAATCAGTTTTATTTAGGTTAAAATAGGATTGGTTTAGATAGAGATTAAATTTCACAACACAATTCCCTGTGGACTCGACCTCGCACTTGCATAAACTATATTGCACACAACTTGTGCACTTGCGAGTATCATTTTAAAACTCACAATAAGTTTTTGGCTTCATTGCCGGGGAAATTTTTTTGTTTGTGAAAATTGATTTTTGTCTTAATTGATTGTATTTTTCTACTAGTTTAGTTAGAATTTTGTTTTATTTTCTTTGTTACAATTTTATTTTATTTTTATTTTTATTTGTTTCTGCTTTATTATCTAACAATTAAAAAAAAAAAAAAAAGTGTTTTTACTTCTATTGCAGTCTCTGCCAAATGAACCAGACGCAATACGCTTGAGCGCACTTCAGCACGCTCGAGCACAAGGGAAGCAAGCGAGCTGCACCTGCGCTCGATCATTCCGCACCTGCACTCCATTGCACTGCACATGCACACTCGAGCGAACACCATTGTTGCTCGAGTGCACCAACGCAACAACAGCACTCCTAACTGACCAGCGCGCGCCTATGCTGGATTGCTTCTCACTTGTGCTTAAGCGCAGCTCTGGAGACAGCTTAGTAGACCACCAGCAGCTAAGTAGAAAAGTTTTTTTTCAAATTCTTTTCGGTCCATTTTGTGATTATTTTATTTTCTGTTTTTACTTTTCTTATTTTTGTGAATATTTTGTTTTTGTTAGTTAGTTTATTTTAGCATTTTTTGTTTGGTGTATGCTTGGTCGGAGATCCTTGAACCTAGAGTTGACATTTTTAGATCCCGAATTAGAAAGAACTCTTAGGAGAAGTCGTAGAACACCCGCTGAGTTAGAGACTGTTGAAATGGGAGACCAACCTATACCAGAGAATGTGGACCTCACTAGATCTCTAAGGGATTTGTTCGCACCAGTTGCAACAAACTCTCCTTTGTGTATAGTTTTGCCCCCAAATAATGCCACACATTTTGACCTTCAGCCTCATGTTATCCAACTCTTACCGTCATTCCACAGTTTAGAGATGGAAAACCCTTATAGTTATGTGAGGAAATTCAAGGATATCTGTGCCACATTCAAGTTTCAGAACTTTTTTGAAGAGTCTGTTCATTTGAGATTGTTTCCTTTCTCTCTTCATGATAGAGCCAAGGCATGGTTAGATTCTAACATGGCTGAATCTATCACATCATGGGACATATTGTTGAATAAGTTCTCTACAATAAGTTTTTCCAGATGTCCAGAGTTAATGATTTCCAAAAGGAAATCAGTTCTTTCACTGAGGAGGAGGATGAGAAGTTTTCTGAGAGTTGGAAGCGGTTCAAAGAGTTACTGATAAAATGCCCTCCACATGGATATAAGAAATGGAGACTCATTTAGTTCTATCAAGGATTGACTCAATCCAACCTGTAATATGATCGAGTCAATGAATGGGGGGGGGGGGGGGGGGGGGGCATTTTTAAGCTTAATGAGGGATGAAGCATACAAAGCATTGGATAAGTTGTCCGATAACTCGCAGCAGTGGGATTTTTCAAGTTGTCAGGACAAATCTGCCCATATCCTAAAGAACAGAGGCATCTATGAATTGAAAGAAGACACAGATTTAAGGATGAAGATAGATGCTCTCACCATGAAGGTCGATGCTCTCGCTGTGAGCCAGTCCATCAATGCTGCCAACACATTCAATGTTGATAGTTGTTCCATTTGTGCTAGTCCTATGCACTTAGCACAGAATTGTCCATCTCTACCTGCTTTTGCCGAGTGTCCAATGGAACAAGTGAATGCTTTCAATGATTACTGTAAGCAAGCAAGTGGACCACACTCGGAGACCTACAATCTAGAGTGGTGGAACCACCCTAATTTTTCATGGAAGCAAAACCAACCCATAAATCAAGGAGGGGCCCCTCATCATGCCCAAAATCAATACCCTCTCGGATTTCTTCCACCGGTTCAAAATCATGGTCGCTTGGCTCATCCAACGCCACCCCCTGCATACCAAGCACCCAATCAAGTGCCAGCATCTTCTTCACAGTCTACCTTGGAAGACACTCTCAAGGCCTTCATGCAGCTAATAAGCCAATTTATAAGTGAAGTGAAGAATGCTACTATGGTGAACACCCAAGCAATTGCTAAGATGGAGTCATATCGGACAGATAGCCAATCATTTAGGTGAAAGAGAAAAGGGAAAGTTCCCTAGTCAACTTGTGCCCAACCCTAAGGGACAGTTTGTAGTTGGAAATTCTTCAAATCCTGCGCATGAGCAGGAATAGATGCAAGCGATTGTCACACTGAGGTCAGGGAGACAAGTGGACAATCAAGTGGTTCTACCAGAAGAGAGAACATATTGTGCCGCGAAGGCAAGATAGTGGCAAAAATGAATGTAGAGATGCTGAGCCTTCTAGAGCCATACCCACAGTTGAGGATTCCCCAAGGACTTTTGTGCCTAAAGCTCCCTACCTAGAAAGATTGCAAGCGCCTAAAAAAGGAGGAAAATTTGAGGACATTCTGGAGGTGTTCAAGCAAGTACAAATCGATATCTCATTTTTGGACGCCATCCAGCAAGTGACATCATATGCCAAGTTCTTGAAGGACTTGATCACTGTCAAGAGGAGGACGAATGTCCCAAGGAAGGCATTTTTGACCGAGCAGGTTTGCTCAATCCTTTAGTGCAAGCTGCCCATCAAGTATAAGGACCCTAGGTGTCCTACCATTTCTTGCATGATAAGAGTCAACCGGATTGAAAGGGCGTTATTGGATCTTGGAGTGAGTGTGAATCTCCTGCCTTATTTAGTCTACTTGCAATTTGGGTTAGGGGAATTGAAACCCACATCTATGACACTCCAATTGGCTGACAGGTCAGTGAAAATTCCAAGGGGAATAATTGATGACGTGTTGATTAAGGTTGATAAGTTTTATTTCCTTGTGGATTTCATTGTGCTAGACATGGGGCTGGTTTAGAATGTTGGGATTCAAATAGTGATGATTCTAGGGTGACCATTCTTAGCTACGGCTAATGCCCTAATTAATTGTAGGACGAGGGTGATGAAGATCTCATTTGGAAACATGACAGTGGAGCTGAATATCTTTGATATCAGCAAGCAACCATTGGAATATGATAAGGTTAGAAGTGTATGCTTGATTGAGAAGATTATTGAGGAGACTGTTGATGAATCAAGCATAGAGGACCCCTTGGAAGCATGCCTTGCTCAGTTTGGAGATGATTTGGACTTGGACAAGTTATTTGAGCAGGCAGATGCGATTTTGGAGACTGCTCCCATGATAAGTATTGAGAATGGGGAGACAGTAGTGCTAGAGTCTCCCAAGTTGGAACTTAAGCCTTTACTGGACACTCTCAAGTATAAGTTCCTCGGCCCAGCCAAATCTTTGCATGTAATCATAGCTTTAGATTTGATAAGTGCTCAAGAAGAGAAGTCGTTGGATGTTTTCAGAAAGCACAAGGAAGCTATCGGCTGAACCATAGATGATATTAAAGGAACCAATCCCTCGATGGTGATGCACAAGATACATCTCGAGGAGAATGCCAAGCCATCGAGGAAGCCACAAGGGAGGCTGAACCCGGCTATGCAGGAAGTCGTGAGAGCTGAAGTGATAAAGCTGTTGGATGCAGGTATTATATACCCGATTTCCGATAAAAAATGGGTGAGCCTTATTCATGTTATGCCTAAGCGAGCTGGGTTGATGGTAGTAAAGAACAAGGATAATGAGTTGGTCCCAATGATGTACAAATTTAATTGTACTCGCAAGCGCACGAGTCGTGTGCAATATAGTGTGTGTGCAAGTGCGAGGTCGATCCACAGGGAATTGTGTTTGTGAAATTTAATTTCTATCTAAATCAATTATATCTTAACCTAGTTCCGAATGATTTTGATTTTGAAAATAAGCTAACATAAACTAAATAAAATAAAAATAATCAAAAGATAAACGACTAAGGTTTTAGAATTCACCTCACCAAATCAAAGCATACATTCTTATGTTTTCATTCATGCATCCGACAAACAATTAAACCCTATATATGTTCTATTGTTTTTTTATAAACCAATTGAATCATTCGATGAATCCATCTCTATTACAAATCACAACGAATATCCAATTGAGATCAAATCATCCATTGTATCCGTAAATCACAATGGATATAAATCTCAATCAAATCATTCGATGTATCCGTTGGATGAAACACAACGAATATCCAACATTTTTACGATTTATAAACAACAATCAATCACAATTTTGTCACACAATTGAACTGAAACGAACATACATTACATTAAACGACGGATTTGTACGAACGAAACATAAAAATATAAAACTAATCAATGGTGAGGCTTCATCTTTAACCTTAGTTGAAGAATTAGCCTCTCATGACAAAAGAAATCATAAAGAAACTAAATTACTTCATTAAAATTAAAAACTTACAAAATAATTCGAGTTCCAAGCTACAAAAACCCAGAAAACACGGAAAGCGACTAAGAACGACGCCTCCGGCGCGTCTTCGTCTGATCCCCCACAATTGTGAGGCTTAGAGGTCTATTTATAGGGCTTAGGAGAGTCCTAGAAGCCCTAGTAATCCTAGGAATTTCGGAGATTTAAGTCCAAGCCCAATTAGGTTAAAGAAAACCTAAGCCCAAATCGGAATAGGATTCGCCCAGAATTGCGGTCCTATCTTGCGGCGTGATTTTTGCCTTGCGACGCTCCGAATTGGGAAAATGCTATTTCACAATGAATTGTATAAGTTTGAGTTATCTTTCCAATGCCGCTTGAATCACCTCAATCGGATATCTGAGCTGAAAGTTATGGCCAAAATACCGAGACATATTCAGAATCCAATTTTGCATCCAATCCGATTTGACTTCAAATTGAGAAATTCCGAATTAATCCTTTCCTTTATTTGATTAAACTTTAACCATGATTGGTTAAGCTTAACCATATCTTCTAGATCTTCCCAATTTGCCCTTTAAGCTTGGAATTTTTCCAGAAACGCTTTATTTTCTTCCAAAAGCCTATAAAACAAAGAAAATACAAAAAGGAAGTAAAATGGCCTAATTAACCAAAACTAAAGGATTAAAACATGCAAGTTAAGGGCTGAAAATATGAATATTCTAGCACTTATCACACCCCCAAACTTACATATTGCTAGTCCCTTAGCAATACAAAACTAAAAACAAGAATGGAAAAACAGAAAACAAAAGATAAATCCATCTTTCGTGGGATGTACGATTGCATTTAGCGTATGCAACAAGCCTTTTAAACCTCTAGGCATCCCTAGAGGACGAGTGAAGTCTCGTGAGGGTTTAACAGGAATGATACCCACAAACATTTATGTACTATGTTATTTCATAAACAAGGACTTCCACACAAACACATGGTTTTTAACATCATGAGTCGGTTTATCATAATGAACACCACAATCACATCATCAAGATAAGCACAAATCATTCAACTCAAAGATGGAAATTTGAGACAACACATGTTCCAATAAGTGCAATGTGAGACTAACATAAAATCCGGAGGCTTCAATTTATTCTCAAACTTGGGTGTACTTTAGATGTGATAGGAATTTGCTCAGATGAAACAACCAAGGCTTAAATTTTTTTTTTTTTTTTTTTTTTTTTTTTTGTATAGGCTGTGCAATGCTTAGCTTCCTTAAGCTTTCTAATTGACCCATGTAACGAGTGTTGGGCCAGAGACTCCCAAACCAAATGGTTTTAGGGCACTGGATGTAGAAACATCCCTAAGGGCTTAATTACTCAAGTCAACTAGGCTACGAAGCCAAACTAGCCATACAACCAACCAAGTTAGGTTTCTCATCTTTTTACGCGAACACTCAATGCTTTGTGAGGCATGAGGTCCGGTTACTCAATGAGAAGCTCCAACTGATTTGATTTTTTTTTTCAAGCCATGGTTTCATCACACTTCATCCTACCTATCTCAAAATATACCCTAATCAAGTCAAATCTTATACTTCACCGATTCTGTGCTAGTGTGCTCGTGGTGATAAACTCGAACATGTGAAATCTCTCTAATCCAACAATGAGTCAAAAGACTCAGATTCCTACTGACATGCTGTGTTCAAAATGCTAAACAGACCAATGACATGCAAACCATAGAATAGGTTTTATCCTTGCTTAATCAATAACATAGCACAATTTTTTTTTTTTTTTTTTTAAACAAAACAAACAGATAAAAACAAACAAAAAGACACAAACAAACAAAAAGACAATGTGTTTGTCCACACCCCCAAACTTAAATGACACATTGTCCCCAATGTAGCAAGAGACACAATACCGTAGGATGCGGAAACTCGAGTGTACAAAGGCCAGGGCGTCCCCCAGACTTGAACACCAAAACACCTGTCAAAATCTAGCAGCAATATTTTCTCATAGAAACAAATATCAAAAGATTAATTGCTGATAGAAATAAAAAGAAAATGACACAAAATGAAATGACAAAAAGGAAAAGAAATCAAAATAAAGTGCTGAAAATAAAAAGAAAGAAAGAATACCACACTTTCCTCGATCATTTGGGTGTCCAACCAATCCCTTCCATCCTTTCTTCTTAAGAATTTGATATCCCTCTGGAAGGATGTTTTGCCGTCTCAGGTAGCCTAGTTGCTTGTTTCGAAAGATCTTCTTAGGAACATGGTTCCTAGATTTGTGACCTTGTGTGCATAGATCTTTGAGAATTTCAGCATGAGACGGCTCTTTGAGACATTGAAGAATTGAAGGTTGGGGTTCATGAATTGTCTCAAGAGGGATTTTGATGAAGGAGTGAGCTTCAGTACTCACTCCCTTGTCATTGGACAGATTTGGAGTTGATGGGGGCTCAATGTGATCAACCTGCTCCTCTTTTTCTTTCTCCTCATGGTTACCCACAATGAAAGGCTCAGCTGCTAATGAGGGTGAGTTAGGGAATGATATCTCAGTGGTTTCCCCATTTTCAATTCGCATATTAGGAGTGGAGTCCAATAAGGCATCAGCTTGCTCAAGTAACTTGTCAAGGTCTAGGTCACATCCAAATTGAGCAAAGCACTTTCCCAATGGGTCCTCTAGACTTGTCTCATCAACAGTCTCCTCAACAATTTTTTCTCTCCTAATTGGGGTGGTGGCTTTGACATGCTCATGATAAGGATGGCTAGAATCATCCTCATCAATCATGTAGTGCCTTTCAGCCATCAACTGACTTTGAAGCTCTTCTTCCTCTATTCTAGTGAGTTCAGCAACTAAATAACCAAGCTGTCCTTCCAACTTTTCAATTGCTTGAGTGTTGGCCATGGCTGCATTCTTCACTTCATTTATGGCTTGGGAGTTGACTATGGTGGCATTTTTAAGCTCTTGCAAGGTTTGGCCATTAGACTGTATGAACTCTTTGAGGGTGTTTTCCAATGATAAATCTTGTGGAGGATAATTGCAGGGTGAAGGAGTAGAGGATTGGTTGTCGAACTGCGGATATTCAGGATGGTGCAGTTCATCAAATTGGGGAGCATAATTTCCCGTAGCATTAGCTTGCCACGAGAAATTAGAATGGTTGCTCCAATCAAGGGTGTAGCAATTGAAATTTGATTCAGACCCCAAACTGGAGAAATTGGTGTTCATCTGCTCATGTGAAAAATTGAAAAATTGTCCCCAAGATGGACAATTACCTGAACTATGATAAGGGTTAGAGCAGTATGAACATGGTCCATGTGGGTGAAAATGATGAGAATAATTGGAAAAAGCGGGTGTCCTACAACTAAGGGTAGCATTAAAATTACCTAAAGGAAAATTCATGCTTATCCTCACTCTTTAAACAAAGCACACTTCCACATGAAACATTAACCAAAATTTTTTTTTTTTTGGATTTTTTTTTTTTTTTGGTCTTTTTTTTTTTTTTTTTTTAAAAAAAAATAATAAAATAAACAAAAATACCAAAAATTAAAAACAAAAAATCAAAACAAAAACTCACAAAACGGACCAAACATAAGTTTGGCAAAATTCAAGGTGCTGGCCCGTTTTGGTGTAGTCTGCAAAGGTGCACTCGAGCGCAAGTGATGTGCGATCGAGCGTACATGGGCGTGGGGTGTGCGCTCACGCGCACCTGCGGAAGTGTCGAGCGCAGGCACGCGGGATGCTTGCTGCGTTAGGCTCGAATGTGCTCGAGTGTAGGTGATGTGCGATCAAGTGCTTTGGCAGGGACTAGTTCCTTCGGCAGAGCTGCAACAGAAACAACAAAAACAAACAACTTTTTCTCTTTTTTTTTATTTTTTTTAATTTTTTTATTTTTATTAGTAACTATAAACAGAAACAAATAAAAAAAAATAAATAAATAAATAAAAGGCAACAAACTGTAAAAAGAAAATAACTAGTAGAAAAATAAAATTAATTTAAACAAAAATCAATTTTCACAAACAAACAAATCCCCGGCAACGGCGCCAAAATTTGATGTACAAATTTAATTGTACTCGCAAGCGCACGAGTCGTGTGCAATATAGTGTGTGTGCAAGTGCGAGGTCGATCCACAGGGAATTGTGTTTGTGAAATTTAATTTCTATCTAAATCAATTATATCTTAACCTAGTTCCGAATGATTTTGATTTTGAAAATAAGCTAACATAAACTAAATAAAATAAAAATAATCAAAAGATAAACGACTAAGGTTTTAGAATTCACCTCACCAAATCAAAGCATACATTCTTATGTTTTCATTCATGCATCCGACAAACAATTAAACCCTATATATGTTCTATTGTTTTTTTATAAACCAATTGAATCATTCGATGAATCCATCTCTATTACAAATCACAACGAATATCCAATTGAGATCAAATCATCCATTGTATCCGTAAATCACAATGGATATAAATCTCAATCAAATCATTCGATGTATCCGTTGGATGAAACACAACGAATATCCAACATTTTTACGATTTATAAACAACAATCAATCACAATTTTGTCACACAATTGAACTGAAACGAACATACATTACATTAAACGACGGATTTGTACGAACGAAACATAAAAATATAAAACTAATCAATGGTGAGGCTTCATCTTCAACCTTAGTTGAAGAATTAGCCTCTCATGACAAAAGAAATCATAAAGAAACTAAATTACTTCATTAAAATTAAAAACTTACAAAATAATTCGAGTTCCAAGCTACAAAAACCCAGAAAACACGGAAAGCGACTAAGAACGGCGCCTCCGGCGCGTCTTCGTCTGATCCCCCACAATTGTGAGGCTTAGAGGTCTATTTATAGGGCTTAGGAGAGTCCTAGAAGCCCTAGTAATCCTAGGAATTTCGGAGATTTAAGTCCAAGCCCAATTAGGTTAAAGAAAACCTAAGCCCAAATCGGAATAGGATTCGCCCAGAATTGCGGTCCTATCTTGCGGCATGATTTTGGCCTTGCGACGCTCCGAATTGGGAAAATTCTATTTCACAATGAATTGTATAAGTTTGAGTTATCTTTCCAATGCCGCTTGAATCACCTCAATCGGATATCTGAGCTGAAAGTTATGGCCAAAATACCGAGACATATTCAGAATCCAATTTTGCATCCAATCCGATTTGACTTCAAATTGAGAAATTCCGAATTAATCCTTTCCTTTATTTGATTAAACTTTAACCATGATTGGTTAAGCTTAACCATATCTTCTAGATCTTCCCAATTTGCCCTTTAAGCTTGGAATTTTTCCAGAAACGCTTTATTTTCTTCCAAAAGCCTATAAAACAAAGAAAATACAAAAAGGAAGTAAAATGGCCTAATTAACCAAAACTAAAGGATTAAAACATGCAAGTTAAGGGCTGAAAATATGAATATTCTAGCACTTATCACCCAACTTGTATTCAATCAGGATGGAGAGTATGTATAGACTACCGCAAGTTGAATGCCACCCCCAAGAAAGACCATTTCCTACTCCCATTCATTGATCAAATGGTAGAGTGCTTAGCTGGGCACGAGTATTATTGTTTTTTGGATGGTTATTCTGGATATAACCAGGTCCCTTTGGACCCTAAAGATCAAGAGAAGATGGCATTCACCTGTCCCTTTGGGATGTTCGCCTACCGTCGCATGCCCTTTAGGTTATGCAATGCACCTACTACTTTTCAGCGGTGCATGATCAACATATTCTCTGATATTGTAGAATGTTTCCTAGAGATTTTCATGGACGACTTCTTTGTCTTTGGTTCATCTTTTGAGAAGTGTTTGTTCATCTTTCGAGGAGTGTCTGCACCACCTCACTCTTGTCTTAGTGCGATGCAAAGAAAAGAACCTTGTGCTTAATTGGGAGAAATGTCATTTTATGGTTAAGCAAGGTATTGTACTAGGGCACGACATCTCTCATCGGGGGATTGAGGTTGACAAAGTGAAGGTAGATTTGATTTCCAACCTTCCACCCCCATGTACAGTGAAGGAGATACGTTCTTTTCTGGGCCATGCAAGATTCTACAGGCGATTCACCCAAGATTTCAGCAAGATCGCTAGGCCCTTGTGTAAGTTATTGGTGAAGGAAACCCCATTTGTATCTTATGAGGATTGCAAGAAAGCATTTGGGGATCTGAAGAAAATTTTGACGTCCACACTCATTATTCAGCCACCCAACTAGAGTGTACATTTTGAGATCATGTGCGACACTTTTGATTATGCAGTCGGAGCTGTTTTGGGGCAGTGTGTTGATAAACTCCCCCATGTCATCTTCTACGCGAGCATGACCTTAAACGATGCACAACTCAACTACTCCATTATTGAAAAGGAGTTGCTTGTAGTTGTTTTTGCTTTAGACAAGTTCAGATCCTACTTGTTAAGATCTAAAGTCATTATCTACTCGGATCATGCGGTGTTGAAGTATCTTTTCTCCAAAAAATATGTTAAATCTCATCTTATCCAGTGGATCTTGTTACGTCAGGAGTTCGACATAGAGATTCGGGATAAGAAGGGTTCCGAAAATGTGGTGGCGGATCATTTGTCTAGATTGATAATGGATTTCACTGAGGACGCCATTCCCATTTCTTAGACCTTTCCTGATCAGCAATTGATGCATATTGCTCACAATCCTGCACCATGGTTTACTGATATAGTAAACTATCATGTCACTGGCCAAATGCCTTTCCATGGTGAAGTACTTTTTCTGGGACGATCCTTATCTTTTCAAGTATTGTCTTGATCAGATCATTAGGAGGTGTATACCTGAGTATGACCAATCCAATGTCATCTCCTTTTGTCATGATCATGCTTGTGGAGGCCACTTCAGTGCTCGGAAGACTGCTACAAAGATTTTGCAGTGTGGATTTTATTGATCTACCCTATTCCGAGACTCTCATTTACTGTACCTCTTGTGAGCGTTGCTAGAAGCTAGGGAGTATTTCGAGACGGAATATGATGCCCCTCAACCCCATTTTGATTGTTGAGATTTTTGATGAGTGGGGCATTGACTTCATGGGACCTTTCCTAAACTCCTTTGGCTACCTCTATATCCTCGTTGTTGTGGACTATGTGTCCAAATGGGTGGAGTCTGTTGCATTCAAGACCAATGACCATAGAGTTGTAGTCCAGTTTTTGAAGGACACTATCTTTGCTCGTTTGGTACTCCTCGAGCTATCATTAGTGATGGAGGCAAGCATTTCTACAACAGGATTTTTGAGTAGTTGATGAAGAAGTATTTCATCACACACAAGGTTGCCACCCCATATCACCCACAGACGAGTGGACAAATCTAAATTTCAAATCGAGAGATCAAACATATTTTGGAGAAGACTGTGAATCCCTCAAGAAAAGATTGATCTTTGCGATTGAATGATGCGCTGTGGGCTTACTGTACAACATTCAAGACCCCGATTGGCATGTCTCCATATCATCTTGTGTACGGCAAAGCATGTCACCTTCCGGTGGAGTTGGACCATAGAGCATACTAGGCCATCAAGCAGCTAAACTTCCATCTTACGAAGGCTGGCTCATAGAGGAAGCTCCAACTCAATGAGTTAGAAGAGCTGAGGAATGATGCATATGATTGTGCAAGGTTATACAAGGCATGAATGAAGAAGGCTCATGACCATAGCATTTTGAGACAATCTTTTGAACCTGGTCAGAAAGTCCTTCTCAACAATTCATGTATGCATCTCTTCCTAGCCAAGCTGAAATCTCGATGGACATGCCCATTCATTATTCAGTCAATTTTTACTCATGGGGCCATTGAGATTGAGGATCCAAAGAATGGCAACACTTTCAAGGTAATGGACAAAGACTGAAACCATTCTTGGAAAGACTGGAGATTGAGACAACATTGTTAGAGGATCCTAGTGATCCAGATTGATTGACATGTGTTGTGGAGAGGTTAGCTGAAGACTGTAAACTTAGTGCTTGTAAGAGACAACCATCATTTTTTTTTATTATTCCTTGTCATTTGATTTTGTTTGTTTGTTTTGTTGTGTTGTGTTTTTCAGGACGAGTGTCTACTATTCAAGTTTGGGGGACGTTCTCGCATATTACGCCCGACATGTGCCACCCATTTTGGTATTGTATTTCTAGCCACATTGGGGACAATGTGTCATTTTAGTTGTGGGTAGGGAAGACATTTCTGTCTTTTTCTTGTTATTTTTGTTTTTTTTTTTTATAAAAAAAATTGCTATGTTGTTGATGGAGCATGGGTTACACTTTAACTGTTGCATGTCATTGGTTTGTGTAACATCTTGAACACAGCATGTCATTAAATATCTGAGTCTTTTGACTCATTTGTTGGATTAGACAGACTTCACATGTCTGAGTTGAACATCACAAGCACATTAGCATAAAATTTGTAAGGTATGAGATTTGAATTGATTAGGGTATATCTTGAGATTTGTAGGATGAATTGTTGATGAAACCTTGGCTTGAAAATAGATAAAAAAAAAAAAAAAAATCAAATTAGTTTGAGTTTCTCATTGAGTAATCGGACCTCTTGCCTCATTAAGTATTGAGTGTTTATGTAAAAAGATGTGAAATTCAATGTGGTTGATTGTATGGCTAGTATGACTATTACACATTGGGTAAAAGGGTTCATTGTACGTTCTGGGTATTATCCGGGGGTTTTCCAAAAAGCATCGCACGTCCGGTGTGGTCCCCTGGCGTACGTCCGGTACTAGAGACAAGAGCATACGTCCGGTACTAGAGACAAGAGCATACGTCCGGTGGTCCCCACGTGTATATCCTCTACTAAAGACAAGAGCATACGTCCAGTGGTCCCCATGCATACGTCCGGTGGTCCCCATGCATACGTCCTCTACTAAAGACAAAAGCGTACGTCCGGTTTCTTGAGCGTATGTACAGTCAGCAATGGTAGGTTGGGTTATGTTGAGATGACTAAGAGTTTTTTGTTTAGGGTTGATTTAGAAGGCTATTTATTGAGTAAGGGTTTAAAACTCTTTTTAAAACAATTTAAAAAGTCGGGGTATTACATACGTGTCCTATTTTGCAGATTAATCATCTCTCGGATTGCTAAGTCACTACCTCTGAAAACTGTCATCAACAACCACGTAGAAGCTTCCAATGTTTAAAAATTACTAATGTTTCTCACTAAGTTTTTGAAATTATTAATATAACTCATTGGTCAATAATTTTGTTTTCTCTAACAGAATAAAAAAACAAAAGGCTCACATGTGCCACACATGAATTTGTAGGAGATGAAAAGTTTAAAATGCCCTTATTTTCCCTAAAAAAAATAAAATAAAATAAAACTAGGGTACAAAAAAGACGAAAATTGTTGAGGGATAGGTTACATTGACAATTTTAGAAACTTAATGGGGGACATCGCCACATTTTAAACCATGAAGGAAACTTTTCATTTTAAATTAAATGAAGAGTATCTCATTAGTGTTTTTTAGCAGAGTAAAATTATCATTTTAATTTTTTGAACAATTTTACCTCTCTAAATGGATAGAATGCTTTCATTTTAAAAGTCATCTCAATTTTAGAATGACACAAAAAAAAAAATAAAAATAGTGAGAGTTATAGAATTTTGTACAGAATAATGATGCCTGTCAGCCGTCCGATCATTATTGAGCAAACAAACGGAGGGTCATTGATCTGACTAGTCTCTGCACTAAAATGCATGCTAAAATCAACCCAACTTGCAGCTTGAAATGAAATGGGCGGGAATAAAACCACAGGGTCAGACTTCACTTTTCAAATCTCTCCCCCTCTCTGAGTATAAACTCCACATTTTCTAAGATCTCGATTCCCTTAACTTTTCTCTCTCGCCAAACACTTCTTACGCAAGAGCGAGAGAGCTCAGTCTTATCCTTCTATCGTCGACTCCCAAATATCGAAAACCTACGCTTCGGATCAGGTATTTTTCCTTCCGATCTTAATATTCCATTATTGTTTGTACGCTTAATCTTAAGCTTTTTATTTTTCATTTTATTTATTTATTTATTATTTATTTTTTTAATTTTTTAATTTTTAAAATCGGGTTGTAATGCTTGTGCAATCGTGTTTGTTGCTATATATATTCGAAGAGAAAGTAGTAGCTTGCCTTTGAATTTATCAAATGATTGTCACTCAAATCTCATGCCGCTAAGTTCTTGTAGATTTGAAAAATGGGCATCGAAAACTACCACGTGATCGAGCTTGTTGGGGAAGGTTCATTTGGGAAGGTATACAAGGGGAGGCGGAAGTACACGGGACAGGTATTTCTTCAAAATCAATAGCATCTTCGCTGAAATTATTGAAATTTTGTGTCTTAATTGTTTTTGTTACTGGTATCAGACTGTTGCAATGAAGTTCATTATGAAGCATGGGAAAAGTGAAAAGGACATTCAGAATCTAAGGCAAGAAATTGAGGTAATAGAGCCATGAATTCAGGAATTGTTTGTGCAGTGAAGGGCTTATATTTTCGTGCATTCGTTATTTAAGTTGGGATTTGGGATTATCTAGCTTCTTGTGAATCTTGCCTCGGGCTGCGCTTTGGACTTTGTTGCTTTGTGATTGAATATGGTGTCTGCTCTGATTTCTCTGTCTAACTTGCCTAGTATGTGCTGCTAAAATTCATTAACTCTGAGACTCTTATTGAACATGCTGATCTGCAAGCCAAGCATGGTGGAGTCTTGTTTGGCTTTCAATATTCTTTTCTTTTAGCCTTTTCCTAATTGTTAAAAGCAGGTGGAAGGCATTTTAGCTCCATATTTTAGGATTCTTATATAAACTTTGTTTAGATTGCATGCCTTGATTCTGAAAAAAACAACCAACCTTTGTCACATGATGATATGCTTTAATCCATCTCACTGGTGGATATTTTCGGCACAGATAACACCCCTGTAAGCTTTCTTTTATTTTTATTATTCAAGTACTTTTTGTTTTTGTTTTTGTTAATAAAACAATAGACGTGTAGACAAAGAAAGTGTGTATTGTGTAAAAGGTGGAAGAGAAACATGTGGGAGAGAATTTTGGGGTAGGGTGCAGGGCACAGTGATCCATACTAGCTTTTCCATAATTAACGATGTGGTAGTCTAGCATTATTTTAAATTTTCAATTATATATTACTCAATTTTACCTTGTTTATTTATTTTTTTTCAGCTGATTAGATATTTGATCTACCCTCATTTTGCAGATTTTAAGAAAGTTGAAGCATGAAAATATAATTGAAATGCTCGACTCATTTGAAAGCGCACAAGAGTTTTGTGTTGTCACAGAATTTGCACAAGTAATTATATCCTTCTTGATCTCTCAAAAACACATAACCAACCCATTGTATGATCTTAGAAGCATTTAAAGACATTATTCATTGTGGAAGATGTTCGGATTCATGAACTGTTGATGACTTTTCTTGCAGGGTGAACTGTTTGAGATTCTTGAGGATGACAAGTGCCTTCCAGAAGAACAAGTTCAAGCAATTGCAAAGCAATTGGTACTTTGATCCCCATGATTATTGCAGCTGGCTTAATTGATTGTTTGCTTTTCCAGTCTTCTGGTTTGCTATTATGTTCAATATGGTATTCTGTTGCATTTACAGGTGAGAGCACTGCACTACTTGCATTCAAACCGTATCATCCATCGTGACATGAAGCCACAAAACATTCTAATTGGTGCTGGGTCCGTGGTTAAGGTTGAGTAGTGAGATAATCTCAGTGCATGCTTAAGCATATCTACTTATTAAACGTGTTAACTTAATAGTTTGAAAGTTCAAAATCTGTCAAAATTTTCAAATGTGGTTCTTTTTTTT
Source organism: Corylus avellana (assembly GCF_965113065.1). Classification (NCBI taxonomy): domain Eukaryota; kingdom Viridiplantae; phylum Streptophyta; class Magnoliopsida; order Fagales; family Betulaceae; genus Corylus; species Corylus avellana. The sequence continues at coordinate 13,057,737 of NC_142495.1, read as the reverse complement.
TTTTTTTTTAAAAAATAACAGAACCTTAGTACTTTGGATTGAATATATTACTGTTGGGCCTGTAAGTTCTTTGTTTTAGTAGCTCCATTACTCAGTTGTAGACATTGTTTTGGTCTTTTTCTTGGCCCCACTACAATGATTTTCTCTAGTTTTTTCTTGGTTTATCATTAGTATTAACCTGAACTGTATTTGTACTAATATTTCGGTGCAATAGAGGGCTTATTTGCTAACCCCTTCTCTTTTTCCTTTTTTCTTTTTACCCAAAAAAGGCAAAACATTAACAAACAACTTTCCTCACAAAACACTCACAACAAAAATTCAAAACTACTTTTGCCTTTAACCTTTATGTTACATCAAAACACTTTTTCAACCAAAACACAAAAAATACCTAAAAAAGCATTACCAAACACCATCGAAAACTCCCAGGATGCATGTGTAACTTACTAATAAAATAAAAGAATTTTGGACTGATTGCCTATGTACTTATTTGTTTCTTTTTCCCATGCATCGTGTGGGATTGCTAGATCCAATTTTTAGGTATATTTCATTGGTTTTATCTCTTGAATCTCTTGACACTAATTAGATTTACTTTCTTTCACCAAGATAAGTTCTGATGGTTTTGATTTCTGATTTTTCAGTTATAATATTTCTTACAGTAATATAGTTGTTATTTTCACATGTCATATTGTGTCCTGCTCTATATTAAATGTGTATTTCCTGTATTCCTTGTAGTACATAACATGTAAAATCCTGTTATTGTCACAGCTTTGTGATTTTGGGTTTGCACGTGCAATGTCCACAAATACTGTTGTTTTACGATCCATAAAAGGTTTGTCCAATTTTTTTATTGAGTTTTTGTTATCTTAATTGTTTGTTTACTGTTACTGAATTGGCTTGGGACATCCTTGAGGAATTATGTTACTCTCTTTTCATTAGCTACAACTTTTATCTGTTACTCAGGTACTCCACTGTATATGGCTCCGGAATTGGTAAGGGAGCAACCTTACAACCACACGGCTGATTTATGGTCCCTTGGAGTTATATTGTATGTAAAATCTCCTTGAATACTTTGAATTTGTTTATTACTAAGTTGATACCATGATGCAAGTGCCTTTGATTCTCTGTCATTTGATCTGTAACTTAGTTTAAGAACTTTGCTACTTTAATCTATTGCTTTGCATTCTATGCTTTATTTTACTCTACTCTTTAGTCTCATGCAGTTAATTTGTGGAGTTTGATTGTGACATAGTTAGTGGGCAGTTTAGATTATCTTCTGTCATGATTTTTATGTTCTAGAACCACCTGGGCTGTAAAAAGTGCACGTGAGGCTCCCTCATTTTGTGTCTTATTGACCAAAAGGAAACATTCAATTGCACCTGAGCTTTTGGGCTCAAGTAAGCACATATGATATGGTATAAGGCTACCAAATGAGTTTCTTGTCAACATTTGTGGTGGTTTCAAATTACATTTTTCAATGCAAATTGTTATGTTGATTTATTGGATGGGTGATTTTGCAAGACACGCTAGTTTTTTTTTTCTTTACATATTTCTCTGTAAAATATATATGCTAGAATCGGAACTACTTTTTACATTTTATGTCAAATGCTGGTTTCTTAGATGTTCATATTTTTCTCCAATCTTCAGAACATACTCAAATGTTTCCATTCAACCAGTTGATCAATTACCATTGGGCATGAGCTTTGGTTTGTGGCTACATAAGTGATGACCTTAATGCCTAGACTGATGTTTGCTACCAATGGAACTACTTTCTTCTTTGCCTGCCAAAAACCAAAAAAAGAGCCTATTTTTCCCTCTCACGATGTCACAATTTGTTCATAACAGAATATTTTGAGTAATGAATAGAACTGAAAGAGGAAGGCTTGCAGAGGTTAATTGCCCTGTCTCTAGGATTCTCTTTATTCAATAAATAGTTATGATGAATGTAAAATGCTAAATTTGGGTTACTCTACCCTTACAAGTTCTTAGTGGACCTTTCAAATGCTGTAAAAAGCAGCTGTTGATCACTTCAACATAGATGTCATTGCAATGTCCATAGTAGTGCAGTCTTGTGATCCACAAGCCGGAATGGTTATCTAAAGTCTAGCAGCTGTTGAAGTCTTCCTTTTAAATGCATTCTTAAACTTTCATTCCGTGGCAGTAAATTGTTATTTCGTTTTCTTTTGAGGAATTTCTTCTTGATTGTGGATCTCACGTAAACATCCCCTGTTAACTTATTTGTTCAAGAAAATTAAACACTAGAAAAGAACAAATTAACTCTTCTGGTAAAAAAATCCGTATACTTGTTTTCTTAATCTCAAATGTCACCATAACCTGCTTCAGTATTCATTCCTTTCTCTTTGATGTTCATCTTGAATTTGACCACTTTTTAATGGACACAACAGGTACGAGTTATTTGTTGGCCAACCTCCATTTTATACAAATTCTGTATATGCACTCATCAGGCATATTGTTAAGGTACATTGGCTCAAACATCATATGAGTTTTGTTTGTTTAAGCTTATTATACTTTATAAAGCTACAAGCTAATATTAAATGCTACATTCCAGGATCCAGTTAAATATCCTGACAGCATGAGTCAAAATTTCAAAAGCTTTTTGAGGGGTTTGCTTAATAAGGTTGTTTTATTGTTGAATCGCATGAATTATTTTGATTACTAATTGAACTTTAATTTGTAGTGACATCAAAATTATAAATGTTCTTGCACTTTCTGAGAGACAGGTACCACAAAATCGACTAACTTGGCCTGCTCTTCTTGAACACCCATTTGTTAAAGAAACTTCAGACGAAATGGAGGCTAGGGTAATGATATATCACTCTTACATTTTTAAATATCAGAATCTAGACAAGAGGTACAAAACTGGTGTTATTATAATCTGGCAAAGACTTCTTTTGGTTCCTTTTATTTTTTAGGTTGTATCATTTTAGAATTTTAATCTTATGTTCTTAGCCATGGATTTCTAGAAATTTTTAGTATCTGGTGATCCTTTTCCAGGAAATGCGTGCTGTGACTGCTGCAGCCAGAGGATGTGATGCAGCATGGAGGGGTGAAGGGAACACCATTCAAAAATCACCAAGTTTGATTGTTTCCAGTCCTGGGGGTGAGGCCTCCTCCATATTTAGGATATTTAATTGTTTTTTTCATTTTTGTACACTTCAGCATTAATTATTACTGCATCATAGGTAAAAGCAACTCGCTAGCTGCTTTTGAGAGCAATAATGGTCCAAGCGTTCAGAGTAATGCTCAATTAAATATTCCAAAGTCAGCTACAGGCAATACTTCACCATGTGAGGAGTTCTCCGGGTTTGCATGTCCTAATGATTTTAAACAGTCAGGTAAACAAGATTATTTGTGTTTATTTGTTGTATGATTGTTCTAGGACAGAAATTCAGTTGTATGCTTGAAGGAATAGGGTATGGTTCTCTGCTAGCACAAGCTATCAAGTTTCTCCATCATCTGTATGTCATAAATGTGCTAGGTGGACAATTTAAATTCTTTTTTATCCGAGGCCCCTTTTTGGTTAATATGGTATTATAGATCAAATTTTTTTAACTCCTTGGTCAATTTTTTTTAATTGCTCATATTGTATTCAAACTTCCATATGCTCATAATGTCTTTATTAGCTTATTTCATATGCTAAGTTAGTAATATTACTAGGTTGGATCTAGTTTTAACCTGTACCTATTGAAAATACCAAGATATGATTTGATGTTTATACCCTCCTATTCCTTTCTTGCTCACCCCAAAAAGCGGAAAATTCAAAAGTAGTCCCTTGGTTTTTGCCCGATTATAAATCACTATATAAGTTTCTATTTTTGCAATTAACTTGGTAGGTTTTCTTTGATTTTCAAATTTCTCATTTCAGTACTATTCCATCAACTTTTCTACTGGAACTCTTAAATTTCAATTAGACTCTGAAAAAGTAAAAGTTCCAGAAAAAAGGGAAATAGTCCCATTCCCTCCACGCCCTAAGTTTTGACCCTGGACATGAGTTTCCAATTTTGGAAAGAAAGGATTTGAGTTTTGATCATGTGACAAGTAAAGTTCTTTTGTCAATTTTTTTGTTAAGCTTTTAGCGGTAAAGTACCAATTAGCATCTCCTCCGCGTAAGACTAATGAAATTGTGCCATATGTATTAACAATCCATGTTATCATGCCACTTATGCCTGGAAATAAAAAAAAAACCAAAAAGGAAAAAAGAAAATAATAAAAGAAAAGTTGAAAAAAAGAAGAAAGGATGGCTCCAACCTCCACCTCCCTTGTGGGGGGTGAAGGGCTACCCCTCTACAAGTGTGGATGAGGTGGCTTGACCCCCACTATTAGGGGTGGCCGTGTGAGCCACCCCCACTGCTAGAATTGGTCATGTGAGCCACCCCCTAGCAATGCGGGTGGCTCGTGTAGCCATCCCCATTCGTCATTGCTGAGGGGTGGTTGTGCGAGTCATCCCTTTTATTGAGAGAGGGGCCACTCTAACCACTTCTTGCCTTGGGGTGGGCCGTATAAGTCACCCCCACTTCGTTGTGGGGTAGGCCATTCTAGCCACTTCCAGCATTGGGGGTGGCCGCAAAAAGCTACTCCCATTGTTATGTTGTGGTTGCCCCCCCTTTTGCGAGGGTGGAGGGGTGGCTCTAGTTCCCTCCACCCCAACAGAGGGTGATGGTGGAGGTGACTGCAAGGGTGGAGCCACTTTATTTTTTCAACTTTTCTTTTATTGTATTTTTTAATTTACGAGCATACGTGGCACAATGACATGACTTTTAATGCACATGGCACGATTTTGTTGCTCTTATGTTAAGATGTTAGTAGGCCTTTAAACTGTTGAAACTCAACGGAAGGACCTATTTGTCACATAGTCAAGACTTAGATCCTTAACTATCAAAATTAGAAACTCAGGGTTTGTTTAGTAACCTTTTCAAAAACTTTGTGTGCTTCTCAAATGCTAAAAACTCTTATCAAATATCATTTATCCAAACATATTTTCAAATGTGTCCCCGACCACTAGCATACTATTTAGAACAATTATCATAAACGTCTAGCGGCTTGCATGCCATGAACTTTTAGATAGTCCTATGGTGGTCGCCATGAACTTCGAGCAACCATGCGGTGGCAGCCATGAACTTTTGGCGGCCTTGTAGCATCCACCATGAACTTTCAGCAACCTTGCGATGGCCGGCCGAACTTTTGATGGCCTTGCGATGGCTGCTAGTTGCAAAACTAAGTGAAATATCTCCATAAGTATATTCCTTTGTTACACGAAACTGGCAAATGAATTGTCATAATTGAAAACCTAAAGACTACATTGAAATAGCATGAAAACTTTCAGTTTAAATTTGATTTTTTTTCAAATATTGATTTAAATAATTAAATTCATCATCTTATTAGTTTAGTTTTAAGATAATTAATAATTTAACATGATACAAAGCAAAACTCTTAATTTCGAACCCTAACTAAGCAAGCATAAACTATATGCTAGGCAAAACTCAACACACAAGTGTTCCCTATAATTGTCCTATATTGCAATTGTATAATTTAGTCAGCTTCTTTAGTTATGAATTTTCTTCAGGTTGCCAAACATTGAACACATTGGAAAACAACTCCCGCACAGTCAAGGGTGCTCAGATAATTGGTCAAGATAATGAGGCATTAGCAAATGTTTTGCTACCATTGAAAAGATGGTCTACAGGATCTCAAAATCCTTGCAGGTAAATTGGATGACGTGCATCCGTAGCATTTATTTACTTGAGATCCTTGCAGGTAAATTGGATCCCTAGCATTTATTTACTTTTTGTATGTCCAATGCTAATTTATTTGCATGAAATATTAGGTTTGAAAAAACTTCTTGCTTAGTCTTTTTTCAAGTTATTTCAAGCCCCATGCTGAACTTTCGATGTGAGGCATTTCTTTTGTCTTACTTCAAAACATTTATCATCATTAGACAATAAATATGTTATCCTTGTTTGTTCTGCATTGCGTACTAAGGTAATGCATTTTGGTGTAGCATATAAATTTTATAAGAGCTTGTTGTAATTGCATATAGTAGTATTTTTATTAAATATATTGACATCATGTCAATCATTCTTTTTGTTTTTTTCTCCTTAGTTTTGATGGTTGCGTAACTTATTATGTAACACCCACATGGATAAATGCAATATCCTACATAATCCAAGTGGCACTAGGACTATTTTCTTATTAAGAGCGTATCAGAAGTACTATATATATATTAAACCAAATTAAACTATAAACTTGTAAAGATAATACTGGAGCACTAATTGGAACATAAGCACAAGTTATACACAAATGATGTATAACATATTCAGTTTACTATTTTACATCACACTATTTATTATCGCATAGAAACTTTGTACATAACCAAAAGCCGCCATGGCCAATTAAACTCAAACCTGATCCAAGCTCCACAAAAGTCTCGCCTAGGCCTCAAAATCATCAGTCTCTACTGAAATCCTATGGATTGAAGTCCTTCGCTTCTTCCGCGTCCTAAGCAGGTATGGTTGTAAAAGTAAACAATTTTATGGGTAAAACTATGAGTCTACAGCTTAGTAACTAAAAACACCCAATCAATACTGTGTGTGTGACATAAGTCCCTTTTTGCTTTATTAAAATTTCTCTCTTTGTTTATCAGTCATTTAGGTACAACCTATTTCTCCCAAAAATCAATGTAAAACTTTTCTTTAAAGATAAATACATAGGTTTCATACAATTCAATGCAACAATATGCTTTCGCAGAAACGTTAGAGATCCTTTTTTCTCAAAAATCAAAACGAGAGACTTTCTATTCAGTTGAAATCCCAAAACTGAAACTCAATGCTAATTTCAACACTACATATTTCAATAAACATAAAAACACAAACATGTACGTATAGATAATGATCAATTCATTTGTTGGCAAATAATAATAAGAAACATAATGAAGTCAAAACATGCTCAAAAACAGTATATACACACTCTAAATTACTGTAACCTTTCCTTTTTATCTGGGTTCTATTACATCACTTTTCTCATTTTTTTACCAGTCTTTCTCGTGGCTTGTGTCGAACTCACTATCTTGTTCGACCTAGAATGTTGAATGAGCTCCCCCATTCAACCTAAGGGCATCAGGCGTACCACCCTGTTCAACCTAGGGCATGTTGAGCATACCACCATTGTCAATTTAGGGTTGTCAAGCGTATCACCCCACACAACTTAGGGTTGTTGAGTATGCCACCTTGCTCAACCTAGGGCTGTTGAGCGTACCACGTCGCTTAACCTAGGGTTGTCAAGTATACTACCCTGCTCAACCTAGGGCTGCTTTGGGCCAACTTTTGTGCTTAAACACTTTTACTACTCTTTTCTTTCTCATAAAATGTTCTTTGAAAGATTGGTCTTTTCATTTTACTTTCTACTTGTTGAAGCACATTTCTTTCCGGTTACTAGTAGTTTAGGTTTATCTAAACTCTAGAGATAATTATCCAATGTATTCAGACCTAAACTCTAGAGATAGTTATCCAATGGATAATATGATAGGAGTTAGGAGTTCTATCTAATCTCTAGAATATTTATCCAATGCATGGTGGAGAAACATGCTGGAAATTCTGATCAAATATGGAATAACACCTAGGAGCTATGTGCCCTTGTTTACCACATATCTGACAGATGTGGCGTGGTGCAGCATTGCTGTTGTTGGAGAAGAAGGATCCCCGAGCACGGCTTGGAGAGAAGTTACCACGACCTCGAGAGCCACCACGGCCTCCAAAATAGGATCCACGTCCACGGAACCCACGGCCATGATTGGAAGAGCCATGAACAGTAAAGTGAACTGCTGGTTGTGAGGCATCAATGGATGAGAGTTCTTGTTCCAGCCGAGTTTCATGTGCCAATAGATGGCCATAGACATCTTCAAGGGAGATGGGATCAACCCGTGCGGTGACTGAGGTCACAAAGGTATGATAATTGGGGCCCAGGCCAGCAAGTAGGAATGAGACGGCTTTCAAAATCGTTGAGTGGCTGTCCAGCAGCAGCCAATGTGTCACTTATGGCCTTAATTTTCTGAAAATATTCTGTGATGGTGGAGTTACCTTTCTTGGCAGTGGCTAATTGAAAGTGGATTTGCATCACCCTAGCACGTGATTGAGAAGCAAACATGGAGACTAAAGTTGTCCATAAATCATAGGCCGTTGCACACCCCACGACGTGTACTACATAGGAGTCCGAGAGGGTGGAGATAAGTATACTAAGGATCATCTGATCCCTCTGAGCCCATGTGAGGAACTCAAGGTTGAGAACGGTGTCTGGAGCACCTTCTTCTATGCTCATGTTGGAAATCATCTTAGGTGGAGGAAGAGATGATCCATCCACAAAGCAATAGGCATCCTGACCTTTAAGATAGGCCAAGATCTGAGTACGCCATGACATGAAGTTGTCTTTGGCCAGTCGAATATGAAGTGAATAATTCATATTTAGAATTGTGAAGACCACGGTTGGGTTGTTGTTGGCTGGCTGGTTTGGGGTGAGATTGGTTGAGCATGTTGATTTAGAAGATGACGATGTGGAAGACATTAGCAAAAGACATTAGTCTATAAGGGGCTCTGATACCATATAAGAACACACAAACCTATGATTGAATTTGTAATCACCGTAATATTTATTCACGGTGTTCATTGCTATATATATATAGATTTACAAGATGTAGAGATTACATAGAACTCCTACTTCCTATCCTATAATACATTGGATAACTATTCTAGAGATTAGATAGAACTCCTAACTCCTATCATATTATCCATTGGATAACTATCTCTAGAGTTTAGATAGACCTAAACTACTAGTAACCGGAATACATTGGGTAATTATCTCTAGAGTGTAGATAAACCTAAACTACTAGTAACCGGATAGGAATGTGCTTCAACACTACTAATACCTTTATGTTCTTAGCAACATTTTTCCTTAAGTTCGGCATACCCAAAACTATGCCGAATAAGACAAACTCTAGACAAACTTTACCAACTTGAAATCTCTGTACATCTCAAATTTGAATCTCTAATCACAACAGCATAATTACCTTGACTTTCCATTCCTGCAAGCACTACAAAAACTATAAAATAGTGAGTCAATTGATTCCCGATAATATAAATCATTGTTCAAGCATTTATATCAAAGGCCAGACATTTTATAAAACAACAAAGATCTATATTATTGAATATTAATATCACTCTCAGTAAGTAAGAATACTTACAGTGGGTTACAGGAATGAATCATCAAAGGTAATTACTTGTTGAAACTCATTTTGCTGCAATTGATCATTACCCATAAATTTCCCAAACATTGACTCTCTCTCTCTCTCTCGCCCAAACTCTCTTTCTTGCCTTCTCTCCCTCAATCTCCTTCTCTGATTATCTCAATCTCTCTATGTGGTTATAAAGGAAAAGAAAGATTAAAATATTGAAAGTGGGTAGGGAGTTGTATGTGTGTGAGAGGAGGAAGGTTAAAAGAGAGAAAGAAATAGGAAGTGGGTTGGATTTCACTCCAATTTATTAAAAACAAATCTAATAAAATCCAAACTTCCATTAATAACTTGAATCCAACGAATATCACTCAAAACACATTAAATCAATCATCAATTATCACAATCATACTCCAAATTATCATCATATCTCATAAATCACCCAATAAAATAATCAAGATATAATCTCTCATATAAAATCAACATCATGATATAATAACCTCAAATCAATATTCATTCCAATAATATTCATAAGATCTAATAAATTTCTCTAGAATAAATATCATTACCTAATATCATCAAATAAATATCTTTAAAATAAGACTTTTAAATCTGGGGCGCTACAATTACAACCGTAAAATCTTTCATTTTTCAATTCTAACAACTTTAAACTTCCACAACAACAGTTTACAACACTGAATCCTAACTTCAGCTTATTAAACCCTAAACCACTCACGTAGAGACTGACACGTGGAGATGCCATCTTGGTTGAACGAGTCTTATACTCAGTCAATTGAGCTCCCTTTATTTCAAAATCTCAGCCGTTCGATCTCATCTTTGGTGCGCCGTCCATGACACGTGGTGATCCTCTTTCGGTTGAACATGACCCAATGTTGGTCAATCTAGAGTACCCAAAACTCAAATCACAATCGTTCATTTTCCTGCGCGGTCAATCAAGACCCATTCTCAATCAACTGAGATTACACAGTTTTTTAAATTCTTTTTTAAGTTTTAACTTATATTTTATTTCCTTTTGATCTAATAGCTACGGCCCTCACCGTATCAAATCTAATTTCACCAAGACACATAATTTCCAAACATCTAATTCTTTAGCTTTATTTATTTCGAATGTTACATCTTCTGTTCTTCACTTTCATACCATGGTCCCCATAAGATGGTTTGGAAACGAGAGAACAATCTATGTACTAAGCAGTGAACAGTGTTGTGGGTGAAAGCAACAACCAAGACTATTGGTAGTCCTGAGGGAACTGCATCCTCCTATGTTAGTAGTACTGATCACTAATTGTGGCGCTTTGCAAGGGCCTCTTTTCTCCTCCCTTTTCTGTGGTCTGGACCCCCACAAAGGGGGAGGGAGATGACTGAACATATCAGCCATTGGTGGGAAGTTTCCATTAGCCATGTATGAAAAAGACCAAAAAAAAGTAAGAATTTGGAGGACTATTAATGAATACAGCAATCAGATGAGAAAAGGAGTATTCCTATATTGGTGGATGTTATAAAAGAATCAGACACCTTTAAGACGTATTTCAAACTTCCGCACATCCCTGTAACCGAGGGCAATTCCTATAATCCTAACCCAAAGCCTACCGTGGACATTTTAGATAATAATGTGAGATATTGAAGTGCCTTTTCGTTGCAATAGAATTTTCAATGATACACATAACTACAATATGTATTTTTTTTTGATAAGTAAAAGTGTATATATCAAAAACCCAGAAGGGCACAACATAATACAAATGGGTATAGAGCGTCAAGCTCACAAGTAGGCCCCAAAAGACCCAACTATAACTCGAGCAACATAACTACAATATTGCGAGCATTTTAGCTGAATAGCGCAACCCCGGTGAGCATTAAATAAACTGAATACAAGATTCTTATGATATTTGCATTTAATGCTCTAATATCAAAGCAATGGTATAATCTTACAGAAAAAAAATCTTATGAATGATGGGCATCTAAACTTGCTTTGAAACCATTTACTGGCAGTTGGATTATGTATTGTCATGTACACAGATGTGAAAGGTGGTATTGCTTACTTGCGTAGAAAAGGATGTTTGGAGACCTTAAAAGCAAGAGGCAGAATGATTCTGGAAAGTAGAAGTGTATCTTGGTTGGACTTGGTTTTGCAGCTGTTTCAAGATGCACTATCATTATGTTGCATGTACCAAGGACCAAGTTAGCAAAAATTCTGCAAAAAATTGGATATATCTTTTTGCTATAATGCTACTCCATCATATAACCGACAATATTTCACCTCATTGCATTGTGTCAAGAATATCTTAAAGTACTATGTTAGTTGGTTAGTGTATTTTTTATTCATGTACATTTACTTGTAAGATTTGAAGGCTTGTCAAAAACATGCAGGGATCAAGATGTTATTAGTTCAAATCAGTCGCTCAGAATTCTGTCAAACCTAGTTGCAGCTGGTGCCATCCATTCTAGTGGGCTACCTGATGAAATAATACGTGAACTTCTAGTTTTCACTGGCATTGTTGTCAGCTTGAAATCCTCTGAATTTAATGATTTAATAGCAAAGGTTTGTCCATGCTATATTTAATTTAGAAATTTCTGGCTTTTCATTCATAATATATTTCATCTGCAGTCTAATATTCATGAACGTGGCAATATTACCAGTCTGATGCAAAATATTCTGAATATTTCACGGAGAATGCTTGCTCCTTTTCCCAAATGTATTATCATTTACGATTTACTTAAATATATTTTATTGGCTCTCTCTCCAAGTTCAAACATGATATTGCTGCAGATTTTTATCGTTATATATGTAAAATTTGAGGATAATGCGTCTCATAGTTTTGAAATGATGGAGAGGTGAATAAGTTCACTATATGAAAATCCTTTATCTATGGTGAGCTCCTCTTTATTTTGCGATATACTGTCTGATGCAACTACGATTGCTTGCTTTTGCAGAGTTTCTCAATGATCAAAATGCTGCTAGATTATTGTGGAAGTGGCATTGCAAGTTCATATTTCAGGCACTGGGTTGCATTATCTGAGATTTTTTCACAGGTCATATTCTTTTTATGTTACATACTGTTCTCCAGCAACAATTTGCTTCCAGCTTTCTCATCTTGTTGACCATATAGGTTGTTGGTTGCAATGAAGATACATGTGGAAGAGTTCTGTATGAGTCCAGTGCTTGCATTACAATCATGTTATCCAGAATTGCTCAGGGTCTTAAGGCATCTCATGTGAGTTCAGTTCCTGAGGCAGTTTCTGCTGTTGATGAAACACTGAAAAGAATATTGGATCATGCTAAAACATCTGGCTTGGTGGATCATTTGTGTCTATGCTTAGCAAATTCAGGCTCGAGCCTCATTTCAGGATCTTCAAGTATGTTGCGTGCTGCCTGTGAAGCATGTAGGGCTATTTGGTCGCTGATAGATGCACTGGAAACGCTTTCAATTAAAGAAAGTCCCCTTTTATTTCCATTACATGCTTTGCGAAGTCATTCATTAGTTCGACTTGGCACAAGGGACCATGAACGGGGCTCATTGGTTGGTGCGGAATCAGCAAAAGTTGTTGATGTGGTGACAAGAGCATTTGTTACATCAAAAGCAGTACAAGTTGCTATTTACTATTGCCTTCATCAACGTTTTGAGGCTGCAATGTCTGCTGGCATTCAGGTGTTTTGTCTTTCATCTCTAATATTTGAGTTTTCTTCTGTACGCGTAACATACCCAATAAAACAGCCAGTTATATGGCCTTTAATCATTTCAAAGAACCAAAGGCAGCTGTTTTTTTTTTTTTTTTTTTTCCTGCCAGTGCCTAAATATTTTTGTTTGCATCATGTTTCATAATTGTAGACCCATTTAGCTTAAGACCTAATACAATTTCTGTTCCTGTTTCAGCTCTTGTCTAGGTGCTGCCTACGTAGTGGACTTGTTCCAGTTGTTCTATGTGGACTTCCCAGTTCCCTACCTGTAACTACGGTTGTCAGTGGGGGAGGGGATCGCACTATTGTCTCAGAGATATTCTCTATATTATCTTTGTGCGCTTCATCTACAAATAAAGATCCACAAACAGGCGAAGCAAATAACTTGAAGTGTAAAATAACCAATCCTTCTTCCTTGGTTCTTCATTCATGCCTCATCCTTGCAACAGTTGCTCAATGTTTGAAGTCAACTGGAAGAAATTCTCCACTATTTATGCTTACAACCTCCCCAAAGAAGCAGCTTTCTCGACTTTCAGTGCTTGCACATCATTCTTCTGATGATAGAATGAACACTTCATTTCAACCCCATAGTGCGTCAGCTATGTTGGCTCTTGCATCCATTCTATCCCTTGAAGTGGGTGCTTCTGTTGAATCTTCGGTCTCTGAAATTGCAGTGCCTTTGATTCCTCGAACTGCCACACTTTGTGATCATCTCAAGATTCATTCTGTTAATGAAACTGAAGTAGATCCCAGTTACCCAAATGGTGTTCTCTCTTATTGGCATGGCCTTAGAGATGGATGTGTTGGTTTGCTGGAGTTCCGACTCAAGTGGGGAGGACCATTAGCTGTTCAACAGTTGTGTGCAAGTGGCATCCCTCTGCTTCTTGTTGATTTGTTAGCCAACAACCATTCAAATGCTTCTCAACGATCTGACAGCACAAAAGATCGAGTTGGGCTATCCCCTATTGGGGTTGTATGGACAGTTTCATCAATATGTCACTGCCTTTCAGGTGGAGCTTTAACTTTTCGTCAGATTTTGGTTAGGAGTGAACACATCAAGCTTGTCTCTGACTTGATTTCTGATGTGCATCTCAAACTTGTAAAGTCCTGGGGTGGGCCTGGTGGAGGGAAGGATGGTATCAGAAACACTATAAATGCTGTAGTAGATCTCTTAGCATTTCCTTTTGTTGCTGTACAGAATGGTCCTGGCTTGCCATCTGCCACTGCTTCTGTAAACAGTGGGTTCCTTCTCAACATGGCTTCACCAGGTGGGAAAGTATGCATCGAAGACAGGGACATGGTGAAAACAATTGAGGAAGACATGGGAAAGTACATTAAAATCCTTCTGGAGGTTAGATCTTCTTTCCCTTCATTTTGGGGTCAGTGGCCTGGGAGGAGGGAGGGGTTTTGTGTTTTCTTTATCTTTTGGAACATGAGTTTTTGAGATTATCTGGTGGATTATTTTTCAACTATGCTCTGTGCATTGGATGTGCTACTCATGTTTATTATGACTTTTTATCAGTCAAAAGATGATGTGCATAACTATCGGACATAGGCACTAATGACATGGTTTATATTTCTATTATTCTTTAAGAATGAATAATTCATTAATATGATGGATCATAAGACCATGCTGGTACAAAGAGACCTATGTTTCTCATTCAGCTTCTTCTGAAGTTTTCAGGTCAGAGTATCAATTCTTATACTTCGATGCTTGGAACATGTGGAGTTAAAAGATTTGGGAAGGCCTGTTGCCTTTCTCGCTAAAATGATTGGTCATCGACCTTTGGCAGTTCAACTTGTTGAGAATGGCTTGTGGGATCCAAATAAGATGAGAAAGCTGCTTGATAGCTCATGCCCGAGAGAAGTTACTCTGGATACTTTGATGATACTTTCTGATCTAGCCCGCATGGATAAGGTCAGATTTTATTTCCTTCAAAATGTCCTAGCCTGCATGGATGTGTTGACTTACGTTTTCTGTTTTACTGTTTAAGTTAGTTTCTGATCGGTGCATGCCCCAACAATGTGCCATGGAGGGAATCTCTGCCCTCCTATGGAGCATGAATACTTCTAAAGAAATGTTGTATCATGCTTTCTATCACATTAACTGTTTTTTTTTTTTTTTTCATTCACCCATGATATTTTCTTGGCACACACTAGTCCTTGCTCCTTTTTCCACATCTTAAAACTCCTACTCGCTTATTCCTTCCTAACTGCAACTTATTATGTAGTCTGACGGATAGTTGGTATGTTAAGAAGAATGCGTGATGAGTTGGCAGAGTTGTCGAAAGTCGCTTTTAAAAATATACTTCGTATACTTTTTTTAAATCCTTAGTAAAAACCTTTTCTCAATTATGTTGCAAGTATTATAAAGAGCAAACTCATCCACAATTCATGATAAATTATCAATATTGCCACAGGTTTAGTTACGGATGCATGCAAAAAGTTATTGAATACTTTAGATGGTAGACTGCGTTACTTACAATGCACGTAAAATCACATTTAATACTTCAGCCGGTAAAAGGATTTACTTACTAGTTTTGCTCAAACATTTGTTAACGTGTACACTGTATCACTTGCCCAATGGCAACACATCATGCTCATTAGTTAGAATTCTCATTCTTTGAAAACCCTAACATTTCACCAAGACTTCAAAACAACCTCCTTTCTCCAAAAAGTCCTTTATTATTATTTTATTTTTATTTTTTATAATTTCAACACTATCTCAAATCAAGACATTTTTGTGATTGTCTCGTCCAGACAACTAGCGACTTATCACTGACACATTCTATGACTTTCCTCTTTCGAATGTTTTGCGACCGAGCATCGAACGAAACATTTTATTATTATCTTGTTCGAACAAGAATTTCCTGTCTTGAAATTTTTAACATAAAAATCATTCTGAACCCAAAGGTTTTCATCACCACTTTCATATCATATAAAGCAAAATCAACTGACATGCATTCCAAAACATCCAATGTGCTATCAAAATTTAGTTATTTGAATCAAAAGCCTAGTTTCCCGCACTATATACTATTTAATGATTCTAATAAGAACTTTAAGGGGTTGGTCCAAGTGGTGAAGGCTTTGGTCTTGAGGGTTTGTTCCCTTCAAGGTCCAATATTCAACACCTCATAGGTGCAAACAATCCCTTGGGGCCATATCCCCTTGTGAAAAGCCAGTGATTTAACCAGTTCCTTGTAGGAAAATTTTTGAGGGTGCGGTGCACGGGACTGGGGTTTACTCTACAAGAGTGGGTCTAAATAGCCCTGCCTTGGAGAGGTTTCCTGACATAAAAAAATAACAATAATAAATAAATAAATAAAATTATGTATCATAACCCCTAATGTGCAAACATATTCAACATTTAATTGACAGAAGCTAACCACGACATATGACAAGAGAGCTCCAATCACATTTTCGAATTCTAGAGTTTCTTTCCTATACAATAATGTCATAACCATGTGATCATACAAAGGGGAAGTGATGCTAATAGAAGTTTTGCTTTATCTTCTTGTTTAAGTTTTACTCCAAAGTTTAACAAATGTGTATTCAATATGTTAAACTTGTTCAATTGCTTAAGCAAATTTGTATTTTCCTCCATATAACTGCTTCTTTACATACAACTTATTCGTTAATTTTTTGGTCATAGACACTTTCTAATTTATACCAAATTGTCTTAGCCTTTTCTTCATTAATCACATTATGAATAACTTTATTTTACAAATCATTTCTACTAAAATGATTAACTAATCTTCTGGCTTTGGTTGCTCCTCTAAAAGTGTAATGGACAAACCGTTAGTCAATAGTATTGGATTTTACTTACCCTCCTTATATTAGTTTGAATTTTGTGGTGTCTAGGGATTCTACGAGTACATCGATCAAGCTTCTGTGTTGGAGTTATTGAAGGATTTTCTTACCCACGAAGATCCCAATGTCCGGGCAAAGGCTTGCAGTGCTCTAGGCAACATGTGTCGGCATAGTTCCTACTTCTATAGTTCACTAGTAAGTAATGAACTATATAATGCTTTTCAATATGCTAAACCTCAATGAAATATTTGTCCTTAAATTTTGTCAACATGTGATGAAATTATTATTATTATTATTATTATTATTTTTTCTGGATTGTTGATAAGAGAATTTTTATTTATTTTTTATTGACACTTGAAAGTATCGTTTGCCACTAGATTAATTGTGTGTTTTCTTTCAACATCTAGTCAAGGCATCAAATTATTGGTCTCCTCATCGATCGTTGTGATGATCCAGACAAACGCACGCGAAAATTTGCATGCTTTGCTGTAAGTTCTGATCCAATTTACTGACACTTTACTTCAAACATAGTTGCCCTAGAATATAACAACCTCTTCATTATCCTGTGAAGAAGTTTCTGGCATAATTCATTCATCTTCTTCTTATGAGCGAAATGATGAACGTGTGTCCTTAAAGATATAAGGCTAATCTAGTGTATCTTTATCTTAAGATTGGAAATGCTGCCTACCATAGTGAGACACTGTATGAAGAGCTTAGGAGATCCATTCCTCAACTGGCGAAATTGCTGCTATCAGCAGAGGAAGATAAGACTAAAGCCAATGCCGCCGGTGCACTAAGTAATCTTGTTCGCAACTCCAACAAGCTTTGTGAAGATATAGTCACTAACGGAGCCATGCAGGTTTGTGGACACGCTGCATTGCCACTTCATATGTTACATTATGCATGCAAGTTTCAAATAGGGTCAATAAACTCAATTTAATTCCTAGAACTTGAAATTGTAAATTATTACATGGTCTGAAACTTTACTGATGCGGCAGATCTGGTAATATTTTCTTTAGAAGAAAACATAAAGATGATAAACTAACAATTAGACATTCGCCCTGTATGGCATACCAAAGCATTTTTGTTTTTGTTCTATATCTGAAATTTTGAATATAATGCGAGTGGGTTTTCTTCTGCAGGCTTTACTAAAGTTAGTAGCTGACTGTGCTGTAGTGGCCCTGAACCCAACTAGAAAAGATGCTGTAAATGAGTCACCATTAAAAATAGCTCTTTTCTCGTTGGCAAAGATGTGTTCACACCCTCCTTGCAGACAGTTCCTTAGTTCATCGGAGTTGTTTCCGGTGATCGGACGGCTTCGACAGTCTCCAGAATCAACAATTGCGCAGTATGCTTCGGTTATTATCAACAAAGTCTCTGATGCTCGAGGACCCAGAGAGAGCATGATATCCAGTAATCAATTACAGTGATTGCCGGATAACACCATTGAAGTCTGATTAAAATACAATGTGAAGAAGCTGGCATGCCGCAAACTGCTCTGTAGTGGATGCTGTAAAAAGTAATCCTTTGTATGTATTGCTTGTATATGCATTAATGGTTCAATCTGCAAACTTTAGCTGGTTGTTTATATTGTTTTATAGTCATTTGTGTATTTCTTTTTTCTTAATTTTGGATGGAAAGAGGGGAGTGTTTGCCCATGTAACACTCCTACCTTAAATTTCAGCTTAGCTTATAGGTTATAGCCTTTGGTGATGGTCTTTAGAGGTGCAGGCCCGATTAATTGGGCCTAAAATAACCTAGTAAAATTGTTCAAAGGCTTATGAATGAATTTATATATTGTTGAAATTTCATCCTTTTTTTTTTCCTGTGATTTTTGTAAACTTCAATTGAACTAAAACGTTAAGGGGTGTCACCTTATTTTGGCTTCTAAAGGTCCACAACTGTTATTAGATCTAACTTCTATGTTAGAGTTGGAGTCGGTGTAGACTTTGGAGTTGCCTTTGACGTAGACTTCTGCATTGTATAAACTTGATCTTCAACAACCACCAAAAATAGTAGTCAAACCAAAAAAAGTTTCTTTGGTTTGGCTGGAGCTTGTCAGAAATTCCCGACTGTTTTCTGTATTCAATCATTTTTCGTATAACCCAAACGTCGAAAAATATTTTCTAAAATATTTTTTCTACTAAAAAATAATTTTGTTGAAAATATTTTCAACAAAACATTTATTTCTTGCTTTCTGAAGGACGGATCGTAAGGTGAGATTATGGAGTTAAGATCGGTTGAATACTTGTCATACTTTTCAACAAAAAACCACCTGTCTGAATCAATTAAATGGACATGTTATGAAAAAATTAGATTACTTTTTTATTTTGGGCACAATGAATCACATTTTAAAAGAGATTATCGAGAGTGAGTTCACACCTAGGTTTTGTTTAAAATGGTTTCTGTCGAAAAATATTTTTAGGAAAGTCATTTTACGGCGTTTACTGTATGCATGAAAAATAATTTCTTTTATATATATTTTTTCCAATAAGATCCCTGCCTAGAACTTGTTTGGGACCTTACTGGAACCTGCATAGAACCCTGTCGAGACTTACTTAGGACTTGATCGGGACTCGCCTTAGACCCTGCTGGGACCCGCCTAGGACTTGACCGGGACTTGCTCGGGATGCCACCGAGACTTGCCTGGGACCTGCCCGAAATCCCGCCGGCACCTGCCTAGGACTTGATTAAGACTTGATCGGGACTCGCCCGAGACTTGATCGGACCTGCCCGGGACCCGCTTGGGACTTGCCCGTGTCGGTCCCGATCAAGTCCTAGGTGGGTCCCGAGCAGGTCCGGTCAAGTCCCAAGCGGGTCCTGGTCAGTCTTGGTCAAGTCCTGGACGGGTTCCGGGTAGATCCCGGTGGGGTCCTAAGCGGGTCCCGGTCTGGTTCCTGTCAAGTTCCTGGTGGGTCTCGGTCAAGTCCTGGGTGGCTCCCGGGTAGGTCCCAAAGGGGTCCCGGGCGAGTCTCGGGCAAGTCCCAGTTAAGTCCATGCGAGTCCTGTCAAGGTCCTGGGCAAGTCCCATGTGAGCCCCGGGCAGGTCCTGGTAGGGTTCCAGTCCAGTTCAGGTCAAGTACCAGGCGAGTCCCAGTCAGGTCCGGGACGGGTCCCGGTCAAGTCCCTGGCGGGTCCCGGTTGGGCAGGTCCTGGGCAGGTCTGAGTGGGTCCCATTCAAGTCCGATCGGGTCCCGGATAGGTCCTAGCGAGGTTTCGAGTGGGTCCTGCCCGAGTCCTAGTCAAGTCTTGGCGAGGTTCTGGACGGGTTTTGACAAGATCCATCGATTTGAGAATAAGATGCTCACAGTCGGAAAATTAAAGAAGAATTTTCGCTCAAAAAAAAAAATTTTCCGTTGACCACTATTTTACGTTGAAGTAAACACTGTAAAATGCGAAAATTATTTTCTGAAAACCATTTTACGTCAAAGTAAACGGAGGCTTAATCCTAGTGTTGTTCGCTAAAGCTGACACATTAAACTTGATTATGTCTGCATAGCTATCATCGGCATTTGACTCAACAAAAAGAATTAAATAACATGATGTTTTAACCACCTCAAATCTGCTCAAATAAATTATGACAAAAATCCTAAATAGGGGACACACTTAACCTTTACTATAATACCACACGGTAAGAGTTTTTGGAGAAAACAGATTTAAGCATATCAAGAATTTTGATGAGGATTATAAAAAAGTAAAAAAATATTATAATTTTGAAGAAAATGACATGCTCAACTCATTCTCTCTCCTGGGAACATCAGTTAACCACAGCCAACCATTTACATCTATCCATCCTCTTCCCTTTCTCTCGCTCTTGGATCCTTGGTATCCTTTCTCTCTGTTTCAGACAAGTCTGGGAACCACTAATAATCTCCCTCCCTCTCTTCCTCTTTTGCTCCCTCCATCCTTCCCTCCCTCAAGCAGAGAAGTATTTCTTTCCTAGGCCTAAACTTCAAGTTTTATGTATTTCTAACGTCTGATGCATTCAAAAACATCGTGTGTTGTCAAACAATATTTTAAACATATACACACGCACTATTTTATTTAATAATTTTAAAGCATGATGGTAATTAAGGTAAACTCTTAATTATTTTTGTATCAAGAGTATAACCTAGACAGCTAAAAGATCTTTTGATTGTTTATGGATGTTGTAGAACCTCTATGAGTGTTTGGTTGCATTTCAACGCCTGTTAGGGTTTAGGCGGTATAGAGTATGATCCTGCTCAAATTACTGCCAAAGCATTGCTATGTTTCAATAATAAATATGTAGGACATGTTGAAAAAATTGGAAATAACACTTACTAAGAGATTACACAAAGAGGAATATTTAACTTTATTCAACTTGATGAAATAACTTGCTTACATGGGTATTTATAGGATACAAATGATCCTTCTAACTTCTTCATAATAACTTCATTCATTTACATCTCATATAACTCTTATGTAACTCCTATGTAAAATAACTCTTGAAATACTAAAAGACACAATCTCTTCAACGCACTTAGTAACATATGAGAATATGAAATGAAAAGACTCAACTAAATGTTAAAATTAAGTTTATTATTCAACACTTCCTTTTAAACTTAATTGGGTAAAGTCTATTTAACCCCTTCAAACTACCACCCCAATGACAATCTACACCTCAAGCAATCAATTGCGACAATTTACTCCCAAAACTACCAAAACAATAACAATATATCCCCCAATGCTAGCAAAGTGACGAAATTACCCCTATATAATTTTCAATAAGACAAAAATACACTTAAAATTTTGAAAAAAAAAAATTTAGTATTTTTGTTTTTATTTTAGTAAGGGTAATTTCGTTATTTTGTTAAAAATGGAGGTACATTGTCATTGTTTTGGTAGTTGAGGGGGTAAATTGTTGCAATTGATAGTTTGAGAGGTAGATTGTCATTAGGGTGATAGTTTAGGGGAGTTAAGTGGACTTTACCCAACTTAATTTCTTTTAGCCTCCTTGAAATAACAAAGAATTCTTTTAGCCACCTTGAAATGAGATAGGTGACTCCATATAGCGACTAATAAGCTCAACTCTAAGGAGAATATCCGGTCTTGTCAAGTATCTCAAACTTCCAACTAAACTCTTGAAGATTGTTGGATCCACTCTTTCTCCTTCTTCATTCTTCTTTGCCTTGACCACCCATTTCACTCCAATGAGTTTTTGTTCTTTTGGAATATTGGCCAACTCCCATGTGTTCTTTTCAATTGCTTTGATTTCCTCATCCATGGCATTTCTCAATTTTTCATCTTTTACCGCTTCTTCAAAACCTATTGGCTCACAATCTGCAAAATGACAAAATAGATTTAGATCCTCATTTAAATTCTCTGTTACCTCATAGAGTTCTTGAAGACTTCTCATGTGTGGTGGCTTTTCACTAGAACTTCCACTTGAAGATGACGACGGCGGTGTACTAAGATTTGTTGGAGATGAAGAAGGTGTAGTGGGCTCTTCATTTCTTGATCTCTTCTTCTCCAAGAAAAGGAAAGAAATCATATTTTTCTTTCTCTTGAATGCTCCAATCCCAAAAGTCTTCTTCATCAAACTCCACATCTCTACCAATTACAACTTTGCTGGAATTTGGATTGTAAAGCTTGTAGCCTTTAGAACTTGAGTCATAGCCAATGAAAATGTACCTTTTGCTTTTATCATCAAGCTTGGACCTCTCTTGATCCGGTACGTGTGTATAGCCAATGCTTCCAAAAACTCGCAAATGAGAAACACTTGGCTTTCTTCCACTCCATGCTTCTTGTGGTATTTTGTTCCATAGGCTTCTTGTAGGACAACGATTAGATAGATATACCGCACAATCAACAGCTTTCGCCCAAAACTCTTTAGGCATTCTTTTTGTCTTTAACATGCTTCGAGCCATATTGAGAATTGTCCTATTCTTTCTTTCAACAACACCATTTTGTTGTGGCGATCTCGGAACCGTTAAAGGATGATGAATTCCATTTTCTTCACAAAATTCTTTAAATTCATTAGATGTGAATTCGCCTCCTCTATCGGATCTCAAGGATTTAATATAGTAACCACTTTGTTTTTCCACAAAGACTTTGAATTTTTTGAAAACCTCAAACACTTGAGATTTTTCCTTTAAAAAATATACCCAAGTCTTTCGACTAAAATCATCAATGAAAAGAAGGAAGTAACGATTTTTACCGAATGAAGATGGCTTAATTGGACCACATACATCCGCATGAACAAGTTGAAGCGACTCATTTGCTCTTGTAGTAGATTCTTTTGGAAAGCCTTTCCGGAATTGTTTGCCAACAAGACATCCTTTGCAAAGTTGATCTGGTTGATTGATAGAAGGCAAGCCATTCACCATTCTCTTTTGTGCCAACAATTTTAAACCACCAAAATTTTCATACCCAAATCTCAAATGCCAAAGCTAAGATGAATCTTTCAAGCAAGTCTTGAGACATTTAGCCACATCCGTTTGAATATTTAATAAAAACATTCTATTGCTTGTCATGGGAACTTTGGCTATAAAATTCTTCTTGTCATCTCTTAGTAAAAGACTACGATTTTTCATATGAACTTCATAGTCTTTTTCCAAGAGTTGTCCCAAGCTCAAAATATTACTTTTCATACGTGGAACAAAATAAACATATGTAATAAATTGTTGTCCTCCATTTTTCAAGCAAATTGAGATTGTACCTTTCCCTTTTATTAAAGCTTTTGACAAGTCTCCAAAAGTAACATTCCCGCTCACCGATTCATCAAGCTCGACAAACTTATTTTTGTCTCCGCATATATGGTTGCTTGCCGCGTTGTCAAGATACCACAACTTCTTCTCTCCTCTTTCTTCTCCTTTATAAGCAAGCAACAAAGTGGGCTCTGCTTCCTTGTTTTCAACATAATTGGCTTCCTCTTCAACATTGTTAGCATCACTTCTACACTCCCATGCATAATGACCATATTTTTGGCGATTATAACATTTAACTTGAGATTTATCATACCTTCTTCCATATTGCTTCCAATTATTTCTCGTCCTCGTCCTCTTGATGCTTGACCTCTTTCTTCGTAATTGTTCCAATTATGTGGGCTTCTTCCTCTTCCTCTACCACGGCCACGACCGCGTCCTTGTCCTCTTTGACTCCTTTCTTGCTATTCTTGCTTCTCTTTGAAAAAGAGTTTTGTAGCTAGAACTTGCTCCAATGGCTCTTCTTTCTTCTTTTTGAGCCTTTCTTCATGGGCTTGAAGAGATCCCATAAGTTGATCAATACTCATGGTTTCTAAATCTTTTGACTCTTCAATAGCTACAACGATATAGTCAAATTTTTGTTGCAAGGAACGGAGGATCTTCTCTATGACTCGAACATCTTCCAATTTTTCTCCATATCTCTTCATTTGATTTACTATGGCCAACACCCTTGAAAAATAATCCGCAATCGACTCGGATTCTTTCATTCGCAAAACTTCAAATTCGCCTCTTAATGTTTGAAGGCGAACTTTCTTCACTTTATAAACTCCTTGATAGGAGTTTAGAAGAATCTCCCATGCTTGCTTGGAGGTTGTTGCATTTGCCATCTTCTTGAATATAGCTTCATCTAAACATTGATGAATAAGAGTGAGAGCTTGTTGATCCTTCTTTCGAAGTCTTTGAAAATGCTCTCTTTGATTAGGACTTAAAGAAGCTTCCTCACTAGGCTCATCATAGCCTTTTTCTACAATCTCCCAAGCATCTTGCGATCCAAGCAACGCCTTCATGCGAATGCACCAATTATCAAAATTGTCTTTGGACAGGTGAGGGAATTGAAATGGGAAGGTTGGATTGGCCATTTTCCTAGGATCAATAAACTATGGCTCTGATACCACTTTGTTGAAAAAATTGGAAATAACACTCACTAAGAGATTACACAAAATAGGAAGAGAAATATTCAACTTTATTCAACTTAATGAAATAACTTGCTTACATGGGTATTTATAAGATACAAATGACTCTTCTAATTTTTTCACAATAACTTCATTCATTTACCTCTCATATAACTTCCATGTAACTCCTATGTAAAATAACTCTTGAAAAACTAAAAGACGCAACCTCTTCAACTCACTCAGTAACATATGAGAATATGAAATGAAAAGACTCAACTAAATGTTAAAATTAAGTTTATTATTCAACAGGACACCCACTCAATACTAAAACTTCTCAATTGTTACTTTGGTATTGTTCGGTTTGATTCCAATTCAAAAAAGAAAAAGAAAAAGAAGACAGATTTACTATAGCTGTGAAGAATCCTATACATTGTCTAAGAGAGGAAACCTCAAAGTACGATGAATATTGTAACAGGCCATCACTGACTGAGACAAACCTAGATATTTGGTAGTATTGATTGCACCCAGTTAGAAATTGCAAGCCGTAAATTATCTTTGGTTTGCAATTTTTTGGTGCAGTCAAGCTCCCAACATCGATCAACTTCTAAAGCATAAAGGGTCAACCGAAAATCTATCAAAAACTTTCCCAAGAAGTAAACATCCTTGAGTTTGATTATTGTTTGCAAGGTGAGCAAACTGTCAGAACCCACTTGGTGACTCTTCCCGGCGACACGGTCAAACCCAAGAGTGTTGGCTACCCCCTCCAAACCGCCATAGCGCCCCTCACACAACTTGATCATGTGTTTGATATCAAACACCTTGTACCCAAAGAAGTATACCAACAAACGCATAAACTCCATGAGATTAGACGGCAGTTCTCACCCAATCAAGATTTTGATTAATTAAGTACCCAAAATCATGTGCGCCGTGTAAGGTGACCCAAGTGATGTTGGAATTCCTCAAGAGGCAAGAGTTGAAGATTAGCCTCCCAAACTCCTTAGAATCGATACCTTTTTCTTGGTTCTTAATTATTGAAGTCAATCCCCTGGCGCTCTAGTTAATTAATGTGAAAAATTCCGCTTGTAGCTTTTGAGGTTGATTAGTTCTATTAATGAATCTCGTGGGTAATAAATAGATCACTGGAGACTTATTTACAGTATAGATGAGTATTGGAATGTGCACATAATTAATTATTAATGTAATCAAATTTCGGTGGCATTACATAAGGAGAGGGAGAGAGAGATTTGAGTTGAGAATCTTTTTTCTAGTCTTGAAATCTTGTGGCATTTACTATCTTTCCCGTAGTTGGTTTTGTGTGTGTTAAGTTTGTTGCAAGGGTTTTAGCACAATGAATGCAAAATTAATGAAGATTTGTAGGATTTGTTTCCAGATCATCATATTGGCATGGATTGTGTGGATGGACGACGTTAAGAAATTGGCTGAGTATAAAAGGCGCCCATGAGAGGACACAAACTGAATTAGACAATGAGAAATAAAAAGGAATTCATCATTCACATTATGTAGGAATGCTTTTTATATATATATATATATATAGATATATATATATATATATATATATATATATATATAGCTTGAAGCAGTACATGAGTACAACAAAATTATACAGAGACAAAAGCAAAAGCCACAACATTAAGAAGTAAAAAAAAAGTGACTGATTGAAACTCAGCATTAATTCAGAAGAAATGCTGCTAATTAAGTTGTTGAAGGAGGTAGCCTTCCACAACTTTGTACATACCCAGCACCTATTCCATGCCAGCCTTGATTTCCTCTTCCTTGATCACTTTGTCACCCCTTTGTGTGGTACTCGGTTGTCATCTTATTTTTACTCCCACCTTCTGCTGTTGCCTCAAATTGAACCTCATGAACAATCAGTTCAAGCTTGTCAGACAAGGCATCACCTTCGATCACCGTGTACTTGTAGGAATAAGTCTTTTCATTCAACTCATCAATTCAGTTCTTCACAGTACTAAATTGGCTACCTGCATGGACAACAATCATGTTTACTACGTATACTACCAACAAACTATGGTTTAGGGGCATTTTGTATTGGGGTCGTTTTGTTAAAACGATCCCACCAGGGGTCATTTTAATGTTAAAATGTCCCTTTCATGTAATTGCTTCATTAAGTGATAATTTTCTCAAAACCTTTTTTTTTTTTTTTTTTTTTTGTGCTAATTAACAAGTGAAATTTTATAATGAAGCTTACCTTGGACGAAAGTGATCAGCCTGATGCTTCTAGCCCCTCCATCTCCTTGAATGATTTCAATGTTCTTAACAACCCGAGGGAGGAGTTTTGGGATCAGGATGTGGGCATCAATGACCAAGGCTTTGAACAATCTAGCTGGTGGGATAGGGGAGGTGTACTCGTCTGTGTAAGTGATTACACCCATGATATATATCCTTAATTGAGGATTGAAACTAGCTTGCTAGGCACTAATTTTAAAGAAGATGGGCTGGAATCTAGAATTTCTTCAACTTGGGCTGTGAAAATAGTAGAGAATTAAGTGGTTTTTATAGGTTCTTGTTTCCATTTGATTAATAACAATTTGAATAGGGCGTCATTCTCGAGGTTAACTTTCTTAAGAGTACTAGCAGCAAATGCCATATATACTATTCCCTTCTTTATGTTTAAGAAAAATTTCAAAACAACAATAAAAACCAACTCACATCAGATTCTTTACATTTAACCAACCTTCAATAGTTGCTACAGTATTTCCTAATGTGTAGGAAACAAAAAGTGGTTCCTTATATATTATTTTAATATAAACATTTTTCTTTCCTCTCTTCTCTTTCATCTTTTTGTTTTTAATTGAGGATTTTGTTGGGATTTTGTGAAACAAGTGAGGGTAGGTAGGGAACTTATATTTTATAAAGAAATAATATTTTAATGGTATAAGGAAAGGTAAGGGAAGCTATTGTAAAATATATTTTCATAAGAAGTAAAAAGTAGTTTTGTTCTCTAAACTTAAAAAAAAAATCAAAGGAAAGCTGTTGCTAGCGCTCAATCATCAGAGTTTTGGATATGTTAATACACAAATTCAAAGCACAAAAGTAAGGATCTCAATGGCGTATTTAAACTGTCTTTTGATTTCGGAAGAGGCTTCCATCTCCATCGTCACTCTAAGATCAATTAATAAATGTGCAATGAATGAGCTTGAAACGTGTGCATTGAAGACAAATGCCGGCAGCATCGCAGCTAGAGGTAAAAACATGTTTTTGCTTATTTTAGGAGTTTCCGCCTTTTTTTTTTTTGTTGTGGGAAACTTTAGTAAGCCCCCTTGAACTTCCAGCCAATTTGACAAGCACCCCCTGAATTACCAAAACTCTCACTTAGGCCCCCTGAACTTTGGTTTGCTTTCACTTTGGACCCTTCTGTTAGGTTTTAACGTTAAAGTCAAACAATTTGACTTTTTATATCCATTTTACCCTCAACCAAAACTACGCTGTTTTGGACTCTAAAACTACACTGTTTTGGGCTTCAAAACTACATCACCACCCAACCAAAACGACGTCGTTTTGAGCATATTATTAAAAGAAGAAGAAAAAGAAAAAGAAAAGCAAAATATTTTTTTTAAAAAAAAAACCGAAATCAGGGTGGCTGGAGCCACCCCCTGGCCGGCCTGGGGGTGGTTTGGCCGAAACCACCCCAGCCCGGACCACCCCCAAAACACCCGATCCCCCCCCCCCTTTTTATTTGGCCTTTCGGCCACCCCCTTGGCCATGGGGGTGGTTCCCCAGATCGGCCAGGGGGTGGCTGGAGCCACCCCGATTTCGTGTTTTTTTTTTTTATTTTTTTATTTTTTATATTTTGCTTTTATTGAAAATAATAATAATAATAATAATAATAATGCCTAAAACGACGTCATTTTGGGCTTGGTAGGTGTTGTAGTTTTAGGGCACAAAACGGTAAAGTTTTGGGGTGAGGGTAAAATGGGCATAAAAAGTCAAACTATTTGACTTTAACGTTGAGAACTAACAGAAGGGTCCAAAGTGAGAGCAAATCAAAGTTCAGAGGGCCTAAGTGAGAGTTTTGAAAATTCAGGGGGTGTTTGTCAAATCGGTTGGAACTTCGTTATTTTCAATTATATTAGTATTTTCATTTTATTCGTTTTTTTTTTATCTTTATTTTCGATGCTTATGTTCTTCCATTTTTGTTTTTGTCCCTTATATCTTTTTCTAATTTTTTTTTCTTCTCTTACTTTCTATTTATATCTCAATGTTCCTTTGTAAATTTCACAATCAATTCAGAAAAAAGACAAGAGAGAGAGAGAGAGAGAGAGAGAGATTTGCTTTGCTGTTTCTCAATGAAAAATTATACTACAGTTCTTTTTTTTTTTTTTTTTATATATATATTTTTTCTAGAACAGTTATTTTTCAATTTTCCAATCGTTGTTTCTCAATGAAAAATTATACTACAGTTTTTTTTTTTTTTTATTATTTTTTTTTATCTAGAATAGTTATTTTCAATTAGTATTTTCATTTTTTTTCCTTTTTTTTTTATCTTTATTTCCGGTGCTTATGTTCTTCCATTTTTTTTTTGTCCCTTATTTTTTTTTTCTAATTTATATATTATTTTTTATTCAAATGATTACTTTTCTTTGGTAAATTTTACATTGAACTCAAGAAATAATAATGAGAGAGAGAGTTTCTTATCGCTATTTTTGGTTGATAATTTTTTAGTTTGTACATGTTGTTGTTCATTGAGTAATTTAAATTTTTTTTATCTGTTTACATGCTTAATTAATGGATGACATTGGTTTTTAAGGTTTCAATGGAAATAAATAAGGCGTGGTCCCTTGCCGATTGAGTTATTCCTTGGGGATAGTTTCCGCCTAATTAGAAGAACATAAAAGCAATCATAATCATATAATTACTATCCGGAAGAACAACAATCTTAATAATATAAGGGACAGACACACGTCATACATTATTGGTTATATGAGAATACTGGCAGAGGATTTGTCATTTTGTGTTTGTTTAATTATTCGGATGGATTGTCAATTGTCTCCATCTTGTTTTGAAAATCTTAAGAAATCAATTTGGACATCATGTTTAGTTCTAAAGTATATTCCTCAATCCTATTTAAGGAATGGATTAGCTTTGCTATTATATTCTCCTTCACCATCTCACCTTGACCGCTTCAGTTAATATAGAAGGGTCGTATTGCGGCAAATCCAATGTCGTCAAACCGTTCGAAGGATCCTTAATATTTTGTAGAGGATCGGATTCGATTGTTAACGAGCGACTTTTCGTCGGATTTGGCTGTTAATAAGAAAACATTAAGCATATTTGCATGTTATTTAGGATAGCATATATTCAAAACCAAAATAGTTAATGAAAAAATGAATCGTAAAACCCAAATGGTGGCCAATGACTACAAGCCACCCTCATGGTGGCTGGGGGTGGCTCAACCCACTGGGGGTGGCTGGGGGACTCCTATATAATTTTGTGATTTCCTGTACGGGCCAAACACTAAAAAAAAATTTTCGCAACATTTTACATTGAAATGGAGTTTCAAATAGCTCCCCTTTTCCCTTTCTCCTCTTTGAATAAAAAAAAGTTTAAATAGGAAAAGTCAAACGGTAGAGCAACCCCTACTTTTTTTTTTTTAAAAGAAAAACAAAGGAAAGCTTGAAAAAATATAATGTTAATTATTTCTTGATAAATGTTTTGGGTTTTATTAGTTGAGAAGTGTTTTGTAGTTTGTTTTGAAAAGTGTGTTAGTTTTAGGTGCCACATTTGATAATCTGTTTAATTAACTGGTAATTGAAAGAGTTTTCAGCATTTAAGTAATGAAAAGAGGTTAATTTGTTTTTTCCGAAACATGTTTAGGTTTTGAATTTGCTAACAAGGTACACAATTTTCTACTTGTTCTTGAAGGAATGTTAATAATATATATATTTTTTTAAAAAGTGTAATTTATATTTAACTAAAAATTAGTTTGTGTTGGGAAACAAATGTCCTTCGTATAGCATTACTCTCATGGTGGGAGGGTGATCCTAGAACTTACAAATCGACACGGTTGCATCCAACTTTGAGAAAAATGAGCATAGGAAGGAGTAATTTTATTCATCACTTCCTATGCTCCCAAAACTTGTGTAGCGTGGTCTCCAATAGCATTTGGAGCATAAGAGATTAGTTTTTATCTATGCGCTAAATGCTATAAAAGACCGGGCCAGATAGGTTTTAGGGGATGTGGCTAATGTATAACATCACCCAAGCCACGATCACAATACACTACCAAAACTACACGACAGGTTAGCACTCCCATCAAAATATATTTCCCTACACATTTTCTTTTGCAAGTCCTCTTCTTTAAAGTGCTACATTTCTTGTTCTCAATTTTTCTCCAACTCCTTCAGCCTTCCTAAAATTTTCATTAAGGATGTTGTCTTGTTTAATCTTTGCAAAATTGATTTGAAAATGTTTGTCATTTTATGGAAGAGCTGAAACATACAGATCGAAGGCTTAACGGTTTTAAATTTTTCTTTGTATGCCCATAGAATCACATTTGACTTGGACAATATTGTTGAACAGCCGGATGCATGAACAGTTGTCTTTCTTCATCACGTGATGCATTAATTTATATGTTATATATATTTCAAGATAGCCCAACCAATGTTTTTTTTTTTTTTTTTTCTATTCAATTAAGGGAAGCGGGTTACAGGACTGACTAATTAACATCAAAAGGGGTGGGCACCCCAACAACACGGCCCAAAAAGTAAATGCAGTACAAATTTAAGAACGAAATCTGGATCTGGTCCAAAAGGACCAAACAGCAGGTAATGGTTTGATTAGTTCCTTTTAGACCTAGGCTGTGTAATGATGTTTGGTACAGAAGATGTCAGAAAAAGTTATGAGGAATCCTTAACTTTTTCTAAGTGTAATTTCATTACATGCCTTTTTGTCAATTGCTTTTATTGCACTACGAATGTATAAATATGTTATTTCGCCTATGTTATATGAATTGATATACTCTCATGAAATGTTTTTCCTAAAGGGTTTTAAAGCAAGAAAGTTATTTTATGTTACTCAACTCTTTGAGTACAAGTGTTCTATTTTAGAAAGTTTTCAAATTTTATATCATTCTAATTAAGGTAAGTTTCCAATTGCTTGAGATGTTTCAAGAGAAGTAAAAGGAGTGAAAAAAAAAAGAGAGAAAGTTTTATAAGATGAGGACACATGTGGTGGTGGTAATTTTGGCGCCATGATATTAAATATGTATGAGCTCGTACTTGTGTGTTACAACCATCTTGTCAACTCCCATATTTATCCTCTTTTTTTTCTTTTTTCTTTTTTTTGGGTGCTTAACATGGCATTCTAAACTACCTGCCATCATCGTGTGACAGGGTAAGTTGTCCATGTGGCAGATGAGCTATTAATTATTTGAATGTATGTTGATGAAAACATCAATTTCAAATACAAATAAAGCTTAAGAAGCTAATTGTTGAAATTAAAGCCAAGAGATTAAATTGAAATTGTGAGAAAACTTAAGATTTAATTTCGATTTTTCCCATGAGTAGGAAATAGTACTACTCATTCTAGTTCAGTTGTACTTTCTACATGCAGAATAAGTATCTTGGTTGTAGTCTATTAAAGGTCTTGATCCTCCTTTTTTCAATGGTTACATTTTTATCTTGAGAAACAAATACATGAAATTACTTTGGAAGAATGCCTTCTTTTCATGTTTGATTTGTTGGTCTTTAAGCCTCAATGAAAAAGTGGTACAAGATTTGGGTTATCTTTTGATGTGGAGTTTTATGAGAGTGAATGTTAAAAGCAAACCACATACTTTAATTTATAGCAATTCATTGTTGATCATATTCATATAAAAACAAATTTTCAGGATGGTATGCAAATTTCACTTTCTAACACCTACCATGATGGGATTCAAATTCTAACTTAGGAGTAGCCTTCGGAACTTTCTCATTTATATGTAAATATATAGATAAAAAGAAAAGTGCCTAGTACAAGTGATATGTTGAACAACTTCACATACCATTGTGGAACACAATTTGACATTTAGGCCCCGTTTGTTCGGCATAAAACATTTTTTAGTATGTGGGTTGTACAAAAAATCATTTCTTTATATTTTCATATAATATGAGGAGCTGAAGAATGAAAAAGAGATAGCGAAAATGAGCTACAGAGAAAGAGAGTGAGTGAGAATACAAGGCTTTTGGGGATGAGATTAAGATCGAGTGCAATCGCTTACCTATATTGCTTGCAATTTGGAAATGTAATTTTGAGAGGGTCCTTGTGGGGCCACTTGCCGGGTCAGATTTTCAGGCAGACTAAGACTTGCTCAGGTCAGTAGGCTCCATAACGGGCCCTTTCACGATAGCCCATCCGGAGGTGTGGGAGAGCGGCAAAAAATGGTTTATGCAGATGATAAGCATAAACTATGTTATGCCTTATGAAGATTATTTTCTTGGTCAATTGAAAACATTTCAAGTTAACCAATATTTTATGCCATGCAAAACCTTTAAAAATAGGGAAAATATTTTCCAAAAAATATTTTAGGTCGAAACATAAGGGCCTTAAAAAAGGATTCTTGTGACAATTAAGGAACTCACAGTGACCTACGAGCATTACTCAATTGACCCTGTGAATCAATTTAAATAAAACAAATCTGCATGCTCTTTGTGCAAAGTGTTTATCAATCTACACCTGATTGTCTTCCTTCAGTGATGAAGTGCTTGATCTGCTTTTTGTGCTTCCCGAGTTCTCAAGGAGTTGATCACTCATAACATCCTGCAAAAAATTCAGCAATGTCATACTTTCCATAATTGTCAAAGCTCATAACTTTTAGAAGCTAGTAAATCTATTTTGCTTCAAATTTCATATATATGCCACAATTAAATGGTTCTCTCCTATGGTTGCTTGGTGATATTGGAAACCATTTAGAAGATGATTCCATTATCCAATTTCATGGGGTCTTCTAGCTTATTCATTCATGGTGCTCTTTTGCATGCCTGCCAAATTGCTGCAGGAAAGTTTTTGGAAACTTAATTATACACTTCCTAGGAGAGAAGGGCAATATTTTCTTCCAAGCCAAAGTGTATAACTTCAGCAGATGAGCAGCTAATATTAGGCATTATAGAATTTGGAGTAGATGGGTATTCTTCATATGAGTAATACTATATACAACATTCTTGATTTGGAACAATATTCAAGAATTTCTATTCAAATTCAAATGAAATGTGGAATGTCATCAATGTGTCATTTAGAGTGCATATATTCATGATACCTTGTATATTTCAAACTCACCTGTTGCGTTGAAACATGGCTGTGATTAGGAGAGGGGCTAGCACTAGAACCTAAGACAAAGCGGTTCATCTTTTCTTCAGCTATTTCCCTTAGTTCACAGAGCTCTGGCAATACTTCCTTGCAAAGATCTGGCCTGTCTTTTCTTCTGAGCTGTGCACATTGAACTCCTATCCTAGCAAAGCGCAATGTTTCT
This sequence comes from Corylus avellana, assembly GCF_965113065.1. Classification (NCBI taxonomy): domain Eukaryota; kingdom Viridiplantae; phylum Streptophyta; class Magnoliopsida; order Fagales; family Betulaceae; genus Corylus; species Corylus avellana. The sequence continues at coordinate 13,023,677 of NC_142495.1, read as the reverse complement.
TCAATAGGCCAATCGGGTACAGCAGGGTCCAGCATCTGAGAGAGCTTTCCTTTCTCAATAAACAGACCAACATGGTGCGCCAAACCCATTGGTGGCTTAGCAGTCACCAATTGCAGAAGCACAATTCCAAGGGAATAGACATCAGATTTTACTCCAAGCATTCCTGTTTGTTGGTATTCTGGATCAATGTAACAAAAAGTTCCAGCCGTTGATGTCATGTGGTATTGTGTTACATTTTCAGCTACCGCAGGTACAAGCCTTGCCAATCCGACATCACTGATCTTGCTGACATAGTTGTGGTCGAGTAAAATGTTTGCTGGCTTGAGGTCACGGTGTACTAGCGGCTCTGGCTTCGTTTGATGGAGAAAAAGTAGGCCAGTGGCGATTTCTGCGGCGATTCGGAACCGGAGTTGCCATGAGAGAACTGGGGTGTTTCCTTTCCGAAAGAGACGGTCATCTAAGCTTCCATTAGCCATGTATTCGTAGACTAGGATGCCATACTCAGGACATGCTCCTAGAAGGAGCACCATATTTGGGTGTCTTATGCAGCTAAGTATGTCAATCTGCAGTAGAATTATCAGGGATGATTTAAAAAGTATTTCATTTGTCATGCTGAGGTGGAACCACAAAATGACATTAAATCACTACTTATTTCAGAAGCTTAAGTTGATAGGAATGAGTGGATTTAATATTCCAACACTTCTTCTCACTTCTCTCAATAAGTGAGGCCCAACACAAAATATTTAACTGAAATATGGAGTTATGGGGTTGAACTTTAAGACTTTGTTAGCATGTGAAATTACCGGTTGTACTAAAAACTTAAGCGGAAAGGAAGGGGTGACTTTAATTTTCTAACCTTTTGGCATGCTATATCAAGAATTCTTGGTTATTTTAAACTTATTTTAGTATTTTGTATTGTTAATGCATTTTTTTATAGGTTTTTCTGTTGAGCAAACATATACTCTAGGGTTCCTCACCTCTTGTTGAAATTGTGATCTCCCTTGAGCAGCTTCTGGACTTAAAACCTTGACTGCAACTTGTGTATGATCAAGGTAGCACCTGTATACAGGGCCATAGCCTCCTTCACCAATCTTGCGAGATTCAGCAAAGAATTCTGTTGCCTTCTCAATCTCCTTGAGATTGTATCTCCTGTATTTGACATCACTCTGGGCTAAACTATCCAACACCTTTCTTATTTGCTCTGCTTCTTTGAGGGACTTGATTTCCGCATATGCTCTTCTTTGTGATTCTAACTCAGCAATCCTCTTCGCTGCTTCTGCTGATTCCATGGCTGCCTTGCACCTGACTTTCTCTTTCTCTGCTATTGCTAGGGCAGCTTCCTCTGCCAGTCTTCCCTCTTCAAACTTCCTCTCTTCTTCAACTCTCCAATGATGCAGCTCCATTGCCTTTTGGCAAAAATATGACATTAGAAACTATCTTTCAATGGAAAGAATACACAAAAGTACATTTGTCTTTTCACTACCTTCTGTTTTGCCATTAATGCTTCTCTGCATGCTGTACTGTACATGTCCATTGTTTGCTTCAGCTCCAGCTTCATCCTCCTCATCTCAGCTTCCACATCATCCTGCATGTTTCGGTACATGTAAGTAGAAGTTATTGAAGAAATTTGTGGGCCTAACTCATCTCATAAAATCGGTTCTCTAGGAGATTGTTGCTCATTCTTTATAAACATGCCCAAGGTCTTATGCATAAGCAATGTGAGATTATTCCTCAACGCCCTCCATCACGTGCATGCCAGTATTTTTTCTATTCCTGGTTATAGGGTAAGTGGTGTGGGCCCCATTAATCCTGTGGTAGGCTCTGATATCATAAAGAAATTCATAGACCTAACTCATTTCATAAAACTAGTTATATAGGAGAGGGTTGCCCATTATTTATCAAGATGCCCAAGGTCTTGTTAACAAGCAATGTAAGATTATTCCTCAACAATTATCTCGATAACCCAATTCTCAAGTTAAGCTTTTAGAACAAGTGGCGATTTAACTTCGAACCCTGTCTTCGTTATTCAGCTCCCATTTCAATTAAATATTTTACGTATTGAATGAAATGCTTACCAAGTTTTGTGATGACCATGAACTTGATGTAACACTGCTCTCGTTTGAAAATGATGAGTAATTCTGCATCAAATTGAGGTCAGTTAACTTGGCTCCCAAATGGATTGATCCATTGGTTTGATCTGAGTTGGTTGAAAGCCGAGAGGTTCGCCCAGAATCTATATAATCGTAGGGGAAAGTAGACATCGGTTCAATATTGCTGGGCCTCCCAGAACTCACAAATGATATGTCCGATTCTCCTTCTGAAAACTCTGCATGGGCTTTTGCATTCAAACCTCTTCCCCCTCTTCTAAAGGGCGACCTCATTGATTCATCCTCTATGTTACGAGGCTTGAATGGTGTCCTACTTCCTGCATATACATGATGAATTATTTGGGTCAACTTTGATCGCCTACTCTCAAGTGCGCACTGCATGACGTACGTAGCAGATTTTCATTGTCACATCATGAAATAAGCACTTGGGCGCATGTATAACAATTCTTAAATTGAAAAGGGTTTATAGATGAGAAGAACATGTAACAAACCTCTTATATTCATGCTCTGTTTGGTGCGTGGATCAGAAGAATTGATGGTTTTTTTGTTTGATAGTTTCTGAATATGTTCGAGCAGTGGGGAAAGGTAGGGCGGTGGACGACAAGCGTTTCGAACAGAAGAGACCTTGCCTTTGGAGATTACATATACAGTGCAGAAATCTGGTACACCTTTTGTCACGCCACTTGGAATATTTGATGTCTTGAATCTGCGTGACAAAAAACAGCTGAAACTAAGCAAAGCTAGCATTACTCTGGTAAATGCATATATAATACATCTTAGGGTTCATTTGAGTTTGTGATTTCAAAAAATATGATTTTAAAATAGTGATTTTTAAAAACGCAATTAAGCATTTGACAAAATCGTAGTTTAGCTTTTAAAATTGTGCGTTTTCAAAAAAGAACTACCTTGCATGTGATTTGAAAATGCAGATTTTCTACATTTTTAAATTGTAAATTTTTAAAAATGCAAAGGATTTTTTTTTTTTTTTTTTTGCGATTTGATTTAAAAACACACTTTTTGTCTATTAAATTGCAATACCAAACACACCATTAGCCTATTACTGAAGTTATTTTCAACTTTTTCTTGAATGGAGGCCGCACAATTGATTAGGTTGTAGGAAGCTTGACCAGCATTTTTGTTGTTGTTTGATAGTAAATTTCAATCTCCCTCATTTCCTATTTGTTTAACTTATTTCCGTAGGAAAAGTTTGTTTGATATTAAAGAAAATCACGTTTTTTGCAATACCAAACACACCATTAGCCTATTACTGAAGTTATTTTCAACTTTTTCTTAAATGGAGGCCGCACAATTGATTAGGTTGTAGGAAGCTTGACCAGCATTTTTGTTGTTGTTTGATAGTAAATTTCAATCTCCCTCATTTCCTATTTGTTTAATTTATTTCCGTAGGAAAAGTTTGTTTGATATTAAAGAAAATCACGTTTTTAGATTTGTGTATTTGTTAGTTTACTTGTAATTATTATTATTATTTTTTGGTAAATATTAGTTTAGTTCATGATCCATTTTGGTTGATTTAATGGGCTTGATTCATTTTGATGGAATGTGCTTGGATTTGACATGAAAGTGGGATTGAAATGGGTTTGGATTTGACAAGAAAGTGGGCTTAGGCTAATCGACAAAAAAAAAAAATTAATGGAGTTCAAACTTTTGGGCTTAGTTTAGTATGCACATGGGTTTGAAATCATTTTACGTAAATGAAGTTAAAAATTAGAAATACAAAATAGGATTTCCATTTCGAAAGGAAAAACAAAAAGAAAAAAGAAAGGGCATATTCAGCTATAGCGAAAAATCAAGTAGAAAACCTTTTTCTCATGAATGCAAGATTGCTTATAAATTATAGTTATATATGGCTCATTGGCTTGCGTAGAAGTTTTCTCCAGTTAATTATTATTTGAACAAAGTATTGTAATTAATTAGTTGGTTAGTTTGATAAGAATCTTTAAATTTACTTAAACTAACAGAGAAATTTTATGCTAAAATATTCTTAGAAACAAGCATGCTTGTTTAAAAATAAAACATAGATGCATAATTTTTTTTTAAAAAAAAAACAAAAGAAAAGAAAAGAAAAGAGGATAGCTAAGCATTTTCGGTATATTGAAATATTGCATGAAGATTAATTATGTTCACATGCTTGGAGTTTTTGGTGTTTGGCATTACGGAACATATAAGAACAAAAAAAAAAAAATAAAAAGGGGAAGAAGAGAACATTTTTTTTAAGAGCTTGCATGTTTAGGCCATATAAGGATTTCAAGGAATTAGATAAACATGCAAAATGAAATTTAGGCTAACTTGATTGAAAGGAAAAAAAAAAAAAAAAAAAAAAAAAAAAAAAAAAGTTTGGATGCATGCATGGTGAGTCAACAAACCCTTGTGAATTATATGAACTTTGAAGGTGATTTTGATCTTATAAGCATTTTACGGTAGTTGGGAAAAAATATGTAGGTTTTTCAGTATAAATGAAAGTCGGGCATTGGAGGAAAATTTAACATTTCGTGAGTATGAAATTATTTTTATTTCCATTTCTACTTAACCTTCTACCATAAATGCAACCTGAATATTTCTATTTCTATTTCTATTTTTTTAAAAAAAAAAAAAAAAAAAAAAAAAATCACGTAGACTTTCTTTTCTTCTACAATTATCGAGCCATTTGATGCAACCCACTATTTTTTTTTTCTTTATTTTTTCTCTAAAAAAAAAGTCAATTGTATTTTTATGCTGGATGAGTCATTGACTATGTTGTTTTGTTCCTAGAGATCAATAATCTTTATGAATCCATTTATCATGAGCTAGCTCAATTGGATAGTCTTTTTCTAGTGATATGTATTTCTGATTTCTTAGTTGATTCAAATATGGCAAATGCAAACACCTAGTAGAAACAAGGCTACCAAATTGTGTGCTGAAATGCATGCAAATATACTTGTATATTAAAGGGAGGCCATTACCTAATAAATCCATGCCGTGATGCACCAAGAACCAAGTTCGTTATCGCAGCATACGAAACATATTCTGTTAATGCTTTTATTATATCTGTGTCTTCCAGTAACACATCCAGGCATTTTATCTGATGCAAACATTTTCACAAGTAAATGAGTTAGAAACTCACAAAAAAGGAAAAAAAGTAAAAGATAAACTCTTATTAATGACATTTCCTCCTGGCAAGAAGGGCAGAAATTAATAAGAAATGATTAATTTAATAATTTAATTTAATTTATTGTCTGACAAACAACGAGGAATCTCAGAACGTACGTCTTTTCGGGTACAGTAGCAGTGGAAGGTAAGGAACAGATCCTTAGATTGCTTCTCAAGCTGCTGTCTATGTGGTGAGGCAGCTGCGTTGTTGCTGTCGCATATGATGGCATGGCTTCCCTTATGGCCTGCATAAAAGTAATTAGAGCTTTGTAGTCTTTCATTCATGAGCATATTAACTACAATTGTGACACTCCGTTCCAAGTAGTATGAATGGTTTTGTTATTGGGTCTACCCTAAATTAAAATGCCTTAAATTATTTTGAAAGAGCATTCTCTCTATAAGTACATCATCTTTCTCACACTCAGGCAATCTAGAACGTCATAATCACCTCCTCTTGGGACTTAGCGTTCTCGCTGGCAACCCTCATAAGCTTGTGAACGTTCCCCCCACCTTAGGCTGAGCTTCGGCTTTGATACCATATGTAACACTCCGCTCCAATTAAATACGTAATATGATATTGTCTGCTTTGTACCTTAACTAGTCCGCATGATTTTGTTATTTGGTTTACCTCAAAAGGCACTATACCATTTAGAGAGAACATGCTCTATATAAGCACATCCTCTTTCTCACATTCAGTCAATATAGGACGCCACAACAATGATACAAGAGAAGAGGTATAGAATATTACTAGACTAACACCAAAAGCTTCTTGTTGGATGTACTTAAGATACATTTTTAACTTGTTCTATTAGTTTCTGCCGTCACTCGGTACAGAAAAATGTTTGTAGAGCAACAAGAACTTTGCCAAATTTCAATAGAAGGGTTGTAGGATTTATTTTTTATTTTTTAATAGGCTTATTTTTGAATTGAATACTTCAACTATATATGGTAGAAAGAATGGACTGCAAATAGTCTATCATTTTTTGTGCTTGTTAGAAGTACCCAACAACATAGTGCACAGAGTCCTACATTCACGAGTTCCCACTGGTATCTATCGTACGTATCTCTAGTTTAAGCCTAGTACTTCGTTTGGTTTCAAATACTAGCGAATTCTACTACATTTTTTTTTTGTTTATTTGGTATCTTCACGTTATTGAAAAATAAATCATTTTATACCTTTCACTCCTTCATCCTTGGTTGCTGTATTCATTGTGGCGTTTTCTGAGAAGATTTTTCAAGTTATTGCAATCCAAGTGCACCTGTCTAAGCATGCATGATAATAAACCTAATATATGTACGTACCTCCTAAACCTAATATGTGTGTGTGTGTGTGTGAGAGAGAGAGAGAGAGAGAGATTGAGAGAATTACATGAAGGAGATTTAGAGGCCCTGTGAACAACATGGATTAGAATAACAGTTTGGCCCTTGCTTAGAAGATTGTCAGCAGCCCACTTGACAGCATGTTGGCTTCCTTTCTCCTTGTCAACAGCAAGAGCAACCAACCCATTTGCTCCTGTAACCTTCACCCCATTTCCTTTTGGAAGCCACATTTTCTTTGTCGATGACAAACAGCTAGCTCTCCGACAATCTTATTAGCAACCTTTGATCACAACAAACATTTCGGTTTCGAAATATCAAGAAAAAAAACTTTTTCTTCTTCGTCAAACTTGACAACCCATGATGATGATCAATCCATAAACAACATATTCAGATGCCTTTGAACCAATTATCTCTATTTTCTGTCAGAAAAACTTTGTTGGCTTCCCCATTTTGGCTTTTCAAATAAGAGCCTCACAAAGAGAGAGACAACAAGCGTAAACAAAATTACACCCCCGGCCCACAACTAACTCTCTCTCTCTAGAAATTAAGCCTCAACAATTGTCGACATGCCAATTATAGAGCAACAAAAGCCTGATATTTGGCTTGGACAATAATTTAGTATCCCGCCAATAATGTTCCTCCTCTCACATTAGAATGGTTCGCAGTTATTAATTAGGGATAAGGATCTCCGGGGAATCTATCTATTTGAGTATTTAAATTAATATTTATTTAGATAGAGAACTTTCATATAAATTCTTTTACAATATATTTTTCAAATTACTAGTCATTTAGACAACAAATGATTAGATATCTCAATCCAAATATGTTAGGCCACTAACTGCCAATGATGCGGAGAGAAACATGGGTGGGTTGTGTTAATTAGGAATGTGTGCATGTGTTATGGGTAGTATTATTATAACATTTCTGGAGTAAGTTAACCCTCTCCTCGAGTATAATCCACTGGAAGCAACCTGGTAACGACTGACAAAGGGTTCCCACCCAAACCCGAGGCCAAGGACCTTATTATTGGTGAATTCCTCCCGGAATGCCCCCTAAGTGGTTGTCCTCGATACATGAGAGCCTGGTTGGATGATTCAGTCGAAGGGTCTACAAGCCTATCCTCGAGAGGAGACAAAACGCGGGTCTCACGTCGAGTGGCCACTAGCTCTCCCAACTCCCGAGGCCAAGCGTCCAAAGGAACTATGTGGACAGGAGCAACCTCCTCTACAAAAGCAGGTTCTGAAGCCTCATCCAAGCCGCGAGGAGGACTGAAAGTTATTGGTACGGAATTAGACCAAACAAAAGACAACATGCCTAGAAGCTCCCTAGACTTATCCACGCGCCCTTTCTTCGAAAGCAGTTCCAGGGGTGCCTTGCCCTTGTCAACTTTCCTCTTAGACACCGACACATCCATCTTGGCAACCGGAATTGGTAGAACCGAACCCTGAGTTTAGGGATGTGAAGACTTAGAAGGCGAGTCCGAATGCCTCAAAGAAGGAGCCGCGGTAGCAATTGGCTTTTCCGAGGAAGAAACATTCTTATGTGCCCAATTCCTTTTGCTTAGAGGCCAAGCAGGCGACTTCGAAACCACTTTGTCGCCAGGAGGATTTGATCTAACCCTCTGGGATCTGATACCCCAAGCATTCACGTAGAGTGGAGTCAGTAACAATATTACTGAAAAGCATCTAGTTCACATTCTCAGGAAGTTGAGAATACTCCAGGATGTAATCAACCTGGCCTTGCTGCTCTTAATCCAATGTAGGGCATTCCTTCCCTGCCAAGAAAAACGAAGTAAGAACGCTTTAAGCAAAAAAAAAAAAAAAAAACCTTACAACTCTCTCGGGAGACACCCACTCTCGGGGCATGAAGTGCTGTAAAGGTAGAACCTCGGACGTTGACGCCTCCCAAGCTCCACATAGGTAGAGGAATTGCTCCGCCCAATGTCTATTGTTGGAGTATGTACTCCCAAGCTCGATGAATTGGTTCTTCCTGCGAACCATGAAAGTCATTGTTTTGGAAGTGGGATAAAAATGGGGACCGTATATCTTCAGGAACTCTGGGATCAATAGAGTCTTCCCCGAGAATACAGAAGGCCACAACAGAAGTGTAGCTAGAAAGTAGCGCCAACCATTTGGGATCAATTGCACAGGGGCCACTCCCAAGAAAGACAACATTTCTCTCACTATGGGAGAAAAAGGCAGGCGAACCCCTACCATGAACATACATTCATGAACACATACGTCTCTAGGACCGCCGACCATTCCGATGGAGTCATCTGGAAAGTGCAGAGAAACTGACAAAGGAATGTCGTAATTGTGATGAAGCACCCTCTCATCCTCCACCGAGAAGTAGGATCTTAGTCGACGAGGGAAATCCAGTTGCAAGGATGAAGAAGACGCTTCGCCAACCGGATGCACTGTGGCAGAAGAACGGCCCGAACAGCGAATCAAAGGGACTTTCGGCGATTGCTCATCGGCAGTTTTACTAGCATCTACTGGAAGCTTGTGAAAAGACATAATCGCAAGAGAGATCGGAACGCATAATTTCAAAGGTTTAAGCAATAAGAGTCAATGGAAAATCTTTATAAGATGGGAAACCTAGGGCAAGGCGCTAAGCATTTAATGCGGAGACATCATGGGCTTGCAGTCACACATGAATCGAAGAGACTTGAGCCGTCTTTACTTTTGGGAAATGCCACGCCAGTATCACTCATGGAGCGACACTCATTTTATCGATTCTCGCTCTCACCCACAGACCGCGCCCAGGGTGACGCGTGGACAAAACAACAGAGCATTTACATGAATGACGACAAAATTTTTGAAGATAAGATAAGTACGATACATTGCTGAATATCTAGAGCGCATAAGTGTCAAGCTCCATAAATGGTTAAAACGCCAAAAGCAACTGCCAAGAGGAGCCGAGTAGAGTACGGAACCTGAACGGACTGTCCGCGAGAAAGAAAAAGAGCGATAAGAAGATTGAAAGTTTGAATTCTCTCCTCCCAAAGTCTCGGCAAAAGGAATTTGGGGGGTAACTGTTACACCTACACCTTTCACCTAAACTCGTGGGCTAAAGGCCCAACATCCCAAGAAGGCCTGATACATCCAAATGGGTCCTATGAATGCGGCGTAGCATGGAACAGATAGAGCGCAGTGTCATTTGTAGCACTCTTAGTCGACTGGGGATCAATTGCTCTGCCACAGCAAATCTCCCACACCTAACGTCCAGGTGCATCCAATATAGACGGAATACAACTCGGCTGTGATAAGACAACTCACACATAGCGGGATCATCGGAATGGTTACGATATGCTTATAAAAGCCCATGACAGTTACGCGCCATCCTCGGAATCCGATCAATGCAAGTAACGGCCTTTTACTGACCATAATGATAGGAGACACAAATATTAACTCTGCCGGCCGTTACACCCAAATCCCGGATCCTCCGCCCGGTCATCATAGCCACCTCCGCATGATCAACTATAAAAGACCTCACTCCAGAGGTACAGTGAGAGACAACTCTAAGCTATGCACTGAGCCTACAAAAAATACTAACTTAAGCATCGGAGGAGGAATCGCCAACCACCACCCCCGGTGCGTCCTCTTAACGTGTGCTCTAGTTTTGCAGGTGTGACAGGCGCACCAGAAAAGAAAGGATTGGCCTCGATTCCCCTTGAATCCACCGTACTGGAAACTGTACCAACATATACGATACCTCAAAAAGGACCCATTACAATATTATAGTAGGAGTAATGCTTTAGAACAGCTTTTTATTTGAATTTCATCCGAATAAAAAAGTTTGGGAAAAAAACATTTTACCCATCCATTGTTTCATCTCTTTTCAATCTTACCTCCAATGTTTAAAAATTAACAATGTACCCTAACCAAGTTTCTAAAATTTTCAATGTATTCACTCCGTTAATAATTCCTATTTTCTCTTATGGAAATTAATGAAAAGAAGTAACTGCCCCATGGCTATAGCCACCCCATGGGCCATTTAGGGTGGCTTGGCCACCTCCATCTAGCCGAATTGATGGTGGAGAGCCACCTCCATTTGGCCAAATTGGGGGTGGTGAGCCACTCCCACAACCCATGGGGTGGTTTGGCTAGTACCTCCAAGGGGCCAAATGAGGATAGGCAAAATCACTCCAAATCCTTTAAATGGGGGCAATTTTGGAAAGTTTGCACTGAAAAATGCATGTACGCAATATGAGGCAAGCTTGAAAAAAAGGTGAAACTTCCTTAGGAGTAAAATGTATTTTTTTCCTAAAAGTTTTAACATTCAGTGAAAGTGGGGGCATATGACATATGAGTAATATTGCTATTTAGAAAATTGTTATAAATAATGGGATGACATGGTAGTGAAAATTAGTCTTTGAATTAATAAATACTTATAATAAAGAAGAAAATTAATAGCTAATTTTGACTATCACGTTATCTCAGTTTTATAACCGTTGTATAACAGTCTACTTAATAACATTTATGATGAGGTATTAAGGCAGAATTGAGGGACATTGTGTGTATAAAGTATAAACAAATGCCCTTTCTTAACACAAAGATGCTAAGAAAGTCATGTTCCAATTCCTACATTACAAACCAACTCCGAGATCCCCTCCCAAAAAAGAAACCAGTTGATATTTCTTCTCCTGCTCTTCAGACTAATTGCTTTACACACCTCTGAAAGCATGCACATCCCTATCATTCGTAACACTTGAGGTGTAAAATTCTCCCTTATCGCTCACTCCCTCTTTCAACTGTTCAAGCTTCTCAACAACCTCCCTGATATCCAACCTTCTCCCCACATCCTCCTCACAACAACTCAATGCAATCTTGAGAAGCTTTAGCAGTTCACTTTTGATGTTCTTGGCTCCCCCCATGTCTAAATCAAACACTCCGCTCGTCCTCTTTTCCTTAATCATCGTGTTCACCCATCCCGCTAAGTCGGTGTCATTGTCATGAACAAGAGTGAGATAGTTCTCTGGGAACCTGCCTGTCAAGATCTCCAATATTAGGATTCCTAAACTCCACACGTCGGTCTTCTTTGTTATGCGGCCATGTTGCGCGAATTCGGGTGACTTGTAAGCCATCATGTTGGGTTGAGCAAGGTCTAGGTTGATGACAGGGGAAAGAGCATAATCTGTCAATAAGGGCTGGAAAGACTGGTCTAGAAGCACATTGGAAGATTTTAGATGGCCGTGAGGTGTAATTAGGCTTGGGATTGCTTCATACAGGTATGCCATGGCCCTGGCTACGCCTTTGATGATTCTTAAGCGGGTTGGCCAATCAAGTGCCGGGTGGTCTGCATTATGATTGCCTGAACAACAATAAAGTACACATAAAGAATTATTGCTGTTAGAGAAAACCAAAAGTAAAGTGATTTATTCTTTTCCTGTGGATTTATGTTCTGCAGAAGTGTGGTGTGATGAATCCTCCAACTGGTTGGGATGATGTAATCTCTTTGGGATTACACTAATGGTGGAAGAAAACCCTACAGGCCAATCTTTGTAAGATTGTGTTTGGTTCAACTATATATATATATATATATATATATATATATATATATATATATAATCTGTGGAGAAACAGGAATGAAATTCGACACCTCTGCATGGGATGTAAGAGCTAAGCTGTTGGTTAAAGGAAAATTTCCTTCAACAGCAAGAAATGAAATTTGTTGTATATGGGGTATTGATAAGGAGATTCTAGTTTAGTTGTGGTATTAGGGTCCATTTGTGTTTGTGATTTAAAAATAACGATTTAAAAATATGCGATTTGAAAACTTGATTTTTAAAAACGTTGCTAAGCGTTTGGCAAAATCATGGTTTGACATTTAAAACTGCAGCTTATTCTTTAAAATTGTGTTTTTTTTAAAAGTACCTCTTTACCTGCGATTTGAAAACGTATATTTTTTGCGTTTTTAAACTGTAATTTTTTAAAAAGGCAATCCCAAACAATTTATTTTATCTGATTTGATTTAAAAACGCACTTTTTGTTTATGAAATCGTAATCTCAAATACACTCTTAGTATCGTGTCGTGTGTCTTTAACTGTTTCTAAAGCAAGTTGTAAAGAGTTTTATTAGTGCCATTAAAAAGTTACTCATTCATCCAATATATATATATATATATATATATATATATATATATATATATGAGAGATCTTTCATTTGTTTCTATCATTTATTTCTTATTTTTATTAAATATTTCATGTGTTTGCTCAAATGAAAGTAGGAAGAGATCAGTTATAATAGTATAGTGAAAAAGATGGAAAGCATGAAGAAACGTACGTAATTACTTACCATGAAGAAGGCTAGCTAAGCTACCATTCTCAACAAAGTCAGAAATCAGCAGCTTCTCCTCTTTCCTATAATAATAAGCCACAAGAGGCAGCAAGTTGGGATGACTCAACCTCCCCAGCCTTCTCATGTGCTCATGAAACTCTTCCCTTTCCACATTGTTCATGTACTTGTACCTCTTCACAACAATGGATTGCCCATTCACCCTTGTCTTGTACGAAGACCCAAACGTTGCACTTCCTAAAATTTCCGCCGACCCTCTAAGCAACTCCTGCAAATCAAACCTCTCCCTGTCATCTCTAACAAACGACAACTTCCCATGCTCTGCCTTCCTCGTATGCCCCCTGTTTTCCGCCGACATATGCGCCACCTGTTCCGGATGGGAAGCGACAAACTCGTTCAGCGTTGAGGTTCGCTGTAATGACGATGATTGACGTTTGAAGTAGAAGTAGAATATGAAGAAAAGTATAGCGATGAGTGCTATAACGAGCGCTACACCCATCGCAATGATTGCGGTTCTTAATGCTGGTGGCTTCCTCTTTGGTGGTGGTGGTGGTGTCGACGTTTGCACAACAGGTGGGGGGGACTCGCATAATTCCAGAGGTGGTCCGCATAGTTCTTCGTTGCCTGAATTTTACAAACAAACAAACAAAAAAATTAGAAAACAAATGAGGTTTCTTAAAATATTAACTAAATGGGTAAATTCATCTCTTCTTATTCATTTAAGCTTTTGGGATAAGTAGTAATTCAACAGGGTATTAGCCGAATAAAAGTCCTGAGTTTGAATGTTGGTGTGATTTATAACAAGCTTCCTTATTGTTTTGGTCAAAAAATAATAAGTGTATTGCTCGAAAGAAACTCCGATATTTATAAGCAAATTACAGAATTCAGGACGTTCCTTGCATAAATAGTGTGGAAAATGCCACCTATTATTAATTAAAAAGGCAGCATGTTAGCTAGCGAGGCAGCAAAAAGGATTTCATTTGTAAAAGACTTATTCTTCACTTTTTCATAAAAGTAAAAGGCAGTTTTGAGCTCAAAGCTTTTGTACTACATAGAGAACAAGAACCTGACGAAATTATATATACTCAATTATCATCTCAATTATCATCCGTAAGCCATTCAATGCAAAGAACTACCCGAATTCGTTAATTTTAGAATCTAGAATCGGCTAGAGTCGGCTAGATTGTTACCTGAAAAAGAGTTGGAATCCATCTTGCTTAAGCTGGCAGGGATTGGACCCTTCAAATCATTGTTAGACACATTAAACTTCTTCAAATTCTTCTGATGAAAATCAGGTATGAGGCCGTCAAACTTGTTCCCATCAAGCCCCAACAACATAAGCCTTGGCAACGACGCAAGGGACAAAGGAATTCTGCCCGTAAACTCATTATTCGTCAAAAAAACTTTCTTCAACGAACGCATACCCTCAAACGCAGCATCCGGAATCTCCCCGGAGAAATGGTTATACGACAAATAAAGCGACTTCAACGCGCTTAGTTTCTTCACATCCGGAATCGGACCGGTAAAAGTGTTGTTCATCAAGCTTAGCGTCCTCAAGAAACTTAGCGTAACGAGACAATCCACGTCTATCGTGCCCATCAGCCCCATGTTTTCAAGCTGCAAACCCCGAACATTACCGTTTAAGCAAATTACGCCCACCCAATTTCCCCTGTTTCCTTCGCAGGGGATTACGTCAGGATCCCAGTTTTTGAGCGCTTTCGAATGCGCCAACGACGCTTTGAACTTGGTGAGGATCTCGGCGTCCGATGCAGAAAAGGATGATGACATGGCGGTACACGATAGCATGATGTATATTCCTACGTAGGCGAAGAATGGTGGAGGGCTTGGTGCGCGCGTAAGCCTAGCCAAGCGCGCACCCATCAGCATTTGTGCAGCCCGGTGGAGATGGTTCTCCGGTGATCAGAAAAGAGTTGGAATCAAGCGTTTGACTGCATATATGATGACCTTTTCTTTTTCTTTTTGTTTTTCTTAATTAATTGTTTCTGTGTTTGTTTGTTTGTTTGTTTCTTGTGAATATAGCGGCGCAGAAAGGGGAAATGGAGATAATTAAGGATAGTAGTAAACAAATGGAAAACAAGGAAAGCAATTGGGTGAATTTGACAAGCTGTGCGTGCGAGAGATGTAAGGGTGGCCTTTAAATTGTTTGTGTTGTTACAGGCCAGGAATAGATATATTCAGATACTTTGAAAGGATGTTTTTTTTTTTTTTTTTCTTTTTTTTCTTTTTTGGGATAAGGTATCTGCATTATCCAAAAGAAAGGAAAATATATGCATATATGTATACGAAAGTTTACAACACGAAGAAGGGGGCTCCTCCGACAACCTACAGGGAAGGAAATGTAAAGCACAAAGCAACCTACGAACTATTATCATGGTTGGTTGGTGTTTAGTTTGATCTTCTTGTTCTCCGCTCTATTTGCGTGAGGAGTTGGCTGAAACACTTCACTTTCACTTGTGTTAGATCGAGGAGGGTGCATGGCGTCCAGAGATGTTGCCCCAGATCTCCTTAGATCTGAGGTTTCCTTAATTACTTGTAATTTTATTCTATTGTTACCAAACTTGAGCACAGAGATTGATTCTATAACACACATATCGATCTATAATATAAATCTATTGCCTTTTCAGGATTCCGGGATGTGGATCCCCTAGAATTCTTAGGGAAATTCTAGTTTCTAAAATTTTACATTCAGATCATCCATTTTCATCCAAGAGTCATTATCCTGTCACGTGTCCCATTACTAATAAAATAATAATAAATTTTTAATGATATTAATAATCATCATTATTTTATTATTTTATTAGTAGTGAGATACGTGGCAGGATAATGGCTCTTGAATGAAAATAAATGGCTTGAATCTGAAATTTCAGAAACTAGAAGTCCCCTAGGAATTCTAGAGGATCCGAATCCGGCTTTTATACGGCAGCTTCGACTCAACTCTTTTAGCGCATGCTCCATCTTTTGTTTTGTTGGCTCTTTAGTTGTTCCGCGAACAAAATTTTTCCTTTGATTACCGCTTTTAGTAGCGGTCACAGTTCTTTTTATAGGTTGTGTCATTTATTTGACAAATTTTTAATAGTTCTTAGAATTGTTGTACTAATTTCTGGTTGTTTCAAGAATCAAGGCTCTTGTTTGGGTTGCCCGCTCCTTATTTTTCCTTTCCCATTTCATTTCCTATTTTTCCGTCCCTAATTTGAGAATATATATATGTGTGTGTGTGTTTGTAGCACACGCTTCGGTTATAATTGGTAGTAGTAATGGAGATTATCTTGTTTACCAACTTTAATGTAAAAAATTTCAACGAATTAGATCACTTTCTTGTGGAATTTGTACGAACATCTCCAGCGACAATAGCTAATTACTCAAAAAAAAAAAAAAACTCACTTGTTTCTATTTTGCCTACTTATTTTTCCATACAAACTTTAGCAAATTATGTATTTTACTCTCTACTTTTATTAAATATTATTTTTCAATATTTTTTTATTCAACTTATGTCTCACTCTAGCTTATCTCACCCAAATACCCTTCCCCCTCTTTTCTCTCTTTCTCTGTTCAAAACTCCCCAATTCAAAGCCATTTTTTTTTGTAGCAGAACAACAATGGGTTTGAAACTGTTCGAGAATGGTTTGTGAGAAAGTTGGCCGAGTATTTTGGTGGGATTAGGAAAGTGGATCAGAATAACAAGTTTCTGAAATATTTTGTAGGAGATGCTCTTAGAAGGGCTTTAATAAGTGATACTTAATACGTAAAATATTTAATTAAAATGAGACGTGAATTGAAAAGGACAATTCAAACTCAAGACCTTTGCCTTAATACTATGTTAAGCCACCACTAATTTCAAAACCTTAAGCTTGTAGAAAAGAATTAAATTTAATCAATATTTTAATTTACAATACAACATTTTATTTTTACCATTGACCTTAAAATACATTTCTAACTATCCTATAATTTTAAAACGAGTTATGACCAAAAAAAAAATCTATTTTAAATCTGAGGTACTATTTACAAAATACCCAATTATGATACAGGCAACTCTTCTCTCATTGATGTGCTGGGGGAGGGGGGGGAGGGGAAACAGACATGCTTTTAACACTCATATACTCGGCAGCAAATTCTTCATCACTTTTGCCCAGCATATCCTTCAAGCTACTCTCAACTTTGCTTCCTTTGAGCACCCAGAATCTTGGTTTTATCTTCTTCTCCAATGAGTAGCTGAAATACCTTGGATAGTCCACCACATCAGTTATCGGCTTCTCCATTGTGTTCACCAGAAATTCTACCTTTGGTCTCAATACCTCGTCAATGCTGTATCCCAGAAGAGGAGAGAATCTGCGGACCATTGATGCAATATCCTTTCCTGATAGCCCAAGTCTCATCAAGTATGTCATCCTGCAGACCGCACCCGATTCACAATCAAGATTAATGCTGCATTTTTTAGCAATTTTTTTGACAAAAAGTAATACTACTCTTCACACTCATTTATTGCATTCATTTCACATTAGTTGTTGTGGCATTTTTTAAATGGATTCTCATGTTAATCACTTAAAAACAAAAAAAAACAAAAGGAAAATCAATTAAAATACATGTCAGCCAATATTAAATGGGTGTGATAAATGAATATGAAAAGTAATATTACTTTTTCAACAAATAGTAAACTCATGTCATTCCAATCCCAGATTTATGCATTGTAATCAATAAAATAAGATCTTGATGCTGTTGAAGTGATTCATCTTCTTGTGTTTTTCCTTCGAAATTATGAGCATATCAAACAGAAAAAATGAGGATCTTGCAACTCAACTTATGGCATACCAAAATTGGTAAAGGTACCACAACATCAGGTTAAATTCTGAAAAAGAACAGATTTTTCTCTCAAATGGCATAACTTGAGGGCCTAGGGCTTGTAGGCAACCTATCTTTAGCATAGACTAGTGATAAGAACTACGCTGCAGTGCCCTTTAACTCAGTATTATTATCAGTTCCTGAACATGCAATTGTATTAACAGCATAGCATGTGAGAGATCCTTAAAAAACGAAGACTGGTAAAATTTAAAACCCTTTAGAAGTATGAAATAATGTAGCAATGGCTAATATATTTATTTAAGCAAAAGAGCATTACCTAGGAAGTAGAGTTCTGTCAACGTCAGACACAAGAAGCTCTGGATATTTTTTTATTACACGAGGAAGGTGAGATCTTGGAACACCAATATCAGTGAGGAATTCAAGTTTTTTCTTGAGAGTTTTCTCAATGCTGGTAGCAAAAATTTCAGGACAGCGACCAATTATCCTTCGAATACTTTCTTTATCAAGTCCCAGATCTTCCAAAAATGAAATGACCTATACATAACAAATAGAAAAATACTAAATAAACTCTTATTGACAAAATTATGTGCACTTCAAAAGCATATCAGTTGCATTTGACATAAACTCATTCTTCGTGGTAGATATCAACAAATAATCTCATGATTTTACCTTCATCCCTAGTGAATAACTTGGAGAGCTTGTATACACCAAGGGAACATGGCAAAGGTTGGACGTAGAGAAATTTATCAAAATGTTACAGGCCCTTAGGTTGCAGGACTCTCAAATAAGGTAATTACATAAAATGGCTAAAATGCTAGTGTGCCTAATCTATGAATAGTAGGCACTTGCAACATGCTTAAAAGTGAATCAATCCTCGAACAGCCAAGAAAAGGATATTGTATTTCAGGTCACTCAATGTACTTGACATAGGCTCACTGGAGCTAGATCCTGATATATGACTGCCAACTGCTTTCACAGATTGAGTGGCATTTGGAGATACGGATCCCCCTCCATTTCGGACATCTTTCATTCCTCTTTAATCTAACCCACTAAATATTGGATGAGAACTTGTTCTTCTCTTATTGATAAAAACTAGAACATGTGAAACGGAAGATCATAAGGTAATACCCTTGGATGAAAAGGAAAGATGAAGTATATTACACTAAATACATGCCATAAAATTGAATAAAAACAAGTAACACCTACCTGGAGAACTTCTTGAGGTTTTCGTAATAGTAGCTGGGGACTTTTAGCAATAACCTGACCCAGCCTTTTGTTTTGAATACCTAATTCGCCAAACTCTACCACCATTAACTTTAGCTTGCTAGTTGAACAACCCAATAGAAAAGGCCAGCTCTTGATCGCACGGTGAACACTCAATATTGGAACCTGGCATAAAGCATGATAAATTAACCAATATTCCATTACAAAGCAGCTAATCAGCATTTCTGTCAAGTCAATAAAGCATTCCTGCCTTCCCTTCTACCAATCCACCCACCCAAAAGAGAAAAACAAAAAGATACAAATTAAAGGACATACACAAACACGTGTCTGCATACCAGCAAAAACAGACAAGACAGTCGAACATTAAACTGTAAATCAGGTACCAATATGGTTATCTAAGAACCAAGCCTAAATCCAATGGAAAAGGGGCTGTGGGGAAAGTAACTAACAGCTCTGGAGAGGTAATAGCTGGAAGGCGTCCAACAAAGTAGGGCTGGGCACCAACCCTTTTGAGTCAATTGCTGGCCATTTCTGATGGCCAAACTGACAGGTGTTGGGCATTGGAAATCACTTCCCAAAGAGCCCGGCCAAAGCATGACTGCCAAACTGCACAGACACCAATGATTGTTGGTCAGTTGGTTGGTTTGGGCTGAATCGCTGTCAACAATCACCGGCACCAAATCGAGTGGTGGGCAACAAGGGAGAGGCAGAGGAGCTCATTGGTGGTCTCAAACTTGCTAAACAATACAACATTGTACAGGGCGAAATTCCTGTCACCATGGAGCACATTGACAATGGAAGCAGAGTGGGGGAGTTTGAATGGGGAGCAGGTGCCATAGCTAGCATCTGTAAATGCAATCCCTAAAAGTTCAAAATTACTTTTATAAACCATATTCGGTCGGGTCGGGTATGGGCGATTTTCCAACACCCAAACCTGACCCCCAATTTGTCCCTATTGGCTTTTTAATATTTCCTAACCAAGCCAAACACGACTAGCGCTTGAACCAACCAATTTCAATAAGTTTCTGAGCAGGTCAGATTATCGGGCATTTTTCCCAGTCCCCTACAACAAATGCACTACTCTAAAGGATATGCAATCGTAGTCTTGGACGATATACTGCTAATCCAAAGGTTTAAAATCAACACCTGCTATGCTAATTCATTTTGGCATCTTATTTGATTGTGTTTGTTTTATTCTTTTCTACATTAGAAAATGGTGATCGATCAATAAATGCAAACCTCAGTTTTACACTTGAATAATATCCTTGGGTGGAAAAAGAACTCAGACTCTGCTATGTTGGTCCCATAAGTAACAAAAAGTAAACTAGCATTACAAGTCACCACAAATCATGAATCTTTAAGACACACGCAAGCATAATTTGCATGTTTATAAATATAAACTGTACTGTTTGCCCAGGAAAAAGAAAATCGGGGAAAAACTAAAAAGAGAAAGAGGCGTGATCTTTAGAAAAACTAGGCTGAGCGAGCAAGCATGACTTGATAGGATAGTTGTACCTTCTCCAAATTAAAGAAAGAAAGAATATCCTTGTAGTTCTCTTGAATGGTAGTAGATAGAATCCATGGATATTTTAGCAACAATTTGCCAACATCTCCATCTGCAGTGACCTATAATACAATTCATGAATATAGGCAGACAGGATAACAAAATAACAAGAAACGCTACCAAGTGAGTAAAAATGTATGTAAACCAATTATGACTAGAAGATCTCAATGCCATTCTCATATTAAACTTTAGAAAATCTTTGTAGTGCATAAGTTATAAATGCATTTTAAATGAGTTTCTAGGGCAATAAATCTTATAAAATAATAATAGGAAAAAAAAAAAAAAAAGAAAAAAGAAATCTTTGGGAGAAGAGACCTAGAACCAACAAAATAGCACATGCATTTTACAGCTTTATCAATGCATACTGCAGTGGATAGAGCCAAACTTTATGTTCAAAATCATCCCACGTTGTGTTTTTTGGGAATAAAATAAAATAACAAAGAGCATAAGTGAAATTCATAGTACCTCCTTGAAAGCCAGAAGTCTTTGTTTAATAACCTCAATCTTGCAAAAAATAATTGGTGGAAATAATAGAATCAGATTTATCAAGAATCCACTGGGAACTCCAATATTCTCAAGAAATTCCACCAAAGGTTTCATACGGTATTCTACTGATAACAAAAGAAGCCGTGGAAATGATTCGATTAGATATCGAAAAGAGGCATCATTGGAACCCAACATGTCTAGACCTCCACGCCTCGCTTCAATCTACAACATAAAATTGAAAATTTACCTTACAATCATATAAAATCATCTAAACATGCATATATGCAAATGAATGGATCAACATGATACAAATGCTGAATTTAAAAGAGAAGCACTAGACCTTTTCGAAAAAGGACAAGGTTTGTTGCACTTCTTCATCAATAGGAATCGATAAGTACACCATCATACGGCGAGCATTTTTACCAACGAGCCTCCCTTCATTACTGCCAGAAAATAACATTTCCTTCATACACAAAACCTATAATTGAAATGCAGAAATAAGCAACAATCATGGCAGACAGATTAAAACAATAATGTCGTTTCAGAAAATTATAAGATAAGGAAACCAATACAATATATCTGCTCTTTATCATTTTATAAAAATCTCCACAATTAGGCATAAATAGAGAATAAGAGAAAGATATTTGCAACAGCTTGTATATTACATAACTTAGGACCATCAATTGATAAAGAATGCGTAGTAATGATAGCATAGGATACCAACTACCTAAATCTAAAAAGATCCCACACCAAATCCTATTGAGTTGCAAAATAAATATAAAAACAGTCTCAAGGCCCTTGAAGTTTGACCCCAGAAGGCCGCAGACATTCAATGCCTGTTAATTCCCCCACATCTTTGGTGTCTATTCTAGCTCAATGCAGAAAACAAGGATGACATCATGAGATGTTCAAAAGCCTATCAACATTGAGAGCCAAACACCTAATCTTCCCACCTAACAAACCATAACCAGAAGGTGGCAGCAAGCAATTGAGCAAAGATTTCATAATACAATCTAATGAATCATAGTTTCTAAGAGTATCTTGTTTCTTACAAGAAAGAATTTCCTGGGGCAATCTCCTATGCGTATTACAGCAGAGCTAACAATATCAAAGAAGGATATGAAAAGTTATTCAAACCAATAACTAAAAAGAAGTTTATCCGCTGTTTGAGTTCTATCCAAGTGCCCACGGCACTGTTATCATAACCACTTCATATGGCTCCCTCTTTCCATTTTTACACAAAAGCTCTCACGGTTTCCATTTTCACTCAAAAAAATTTCCCCAAGTCATTCCTCTCAAAGCACCACAAGCCCTGTTTATTTTCCATCCAGCTTTCTCAGCAACCAAAAATAGGCTCACACCCACTATTTAGAACCAATTAAAAAGAAAATCATAAAGAACCTAACAACCATTCTTATACGCTAAACAAGAAAATAACCATTTAGGACTTCTCTCGAGTCTCACCTTATGAATGAGACTCGGAAGCGACTCCGCCGACAGATACCGCGCAACATTCATGGCCGAAGAAAGACTCAACCCCACACTCTCCAAGAAGGCAACCTTGCCATTATCACCCTTCTCCTTGGCCATATAAACGACCTTTTTCTTGAACCCAACATCTTCAGTAACAAACTCTTTCCCTTCACTCTTCCACGAATCCCAGAGCGAGAGCTCGTCCAAATCCTTCACCCCATCAACCAACATCGCCAAATAACGCGGCGAGTTCGAAGAAATCGAATCCGAATCTGCCGCCGAGACGCCGAGCTCTTGAAGAAACTCGGAAACGGCCTCTTGGGCCTCTTGGGTTTCCAATGACTGGTCGTTGGGTGGAGATGGAGACGCAGAGGCAGGGTTAGAGTGGTTGCTTGGTGGGGCTGCAAGAAGGGGTCTGGGATGGAGAAGAGAGTGGGACTTGAATGGGATTTTGTGGGAAGGAGGAGGGTTTTGGGGCAGGAAAACTGGGGTGAAGAGAAGGGTGTGAGGGGCTTGTGAGAATTGGAGTCTGGGGTTTGTGGGAAATGAGAGGAATTTGGAGGAGTACATGACAGTCAGTCACTCAGTGTATTTCTTCAGTTCAACTCATGAGAACACCAAGCAAGCAAGATTTCTGAAAAATCTAAAACCCTAATTCCTTAAACCTCCGAAGAGCGCGTGAGAACCTTCATTGCGTTGGAGCGCGGATTGGGAAGTATCATGCACTATCAACCCGTTAAAAAACGGGACATTAAAAAGTAGTTTTTATATATATATATATATATATATATAAATTCTTAAGTTAAAATATAGTATATATTAAATATTTGTTTTTTGGTTTTAATTATATAAGTTCATAAAAATGTGAAATGGATTTTTTTTTTTTTTTTTTTTTTTAAAAAAAAGGGACTTTCATTAAAAACCAAACAAACCAAGAAACTACAACAAGAAAGGAACCAGAAAACTGAAATTAAGGGGGAGGTGGATCTTTACCCCTACAAATGGGGAGAGAAGATGGGGGAGGAAAGTAAGTGAGAATGTAGCCAGAATAAACTCTGGTCACGGCCCAATACGCTACATGGTGAGCGTAGAAGTTGGTACTTCTGTGTATTTTCAAAGCCTCCCAAGTGAAGGAGGCTAAGATGAGAGAGATGGAATCTGCAATGACATTTGCAATCTTCCAATCATGAACAATGGCAGGATGTTGAAGAGCAAAGATGACCACAAGGGAGTCCCCTTCAAAAATGAAATGCTGGAGCTGAAGAGAGGATGCAAAAGTTGAAGCAAGGCATGTTGCAAGAGCCTCTCCATAGTTGGGATCACATGAAGGATTAATTTGTGAGACAGCCTTGATGATGCACCCATTGGAGTCTCGGCAAACAACATATTGGGCTAAGAAGCTATCTTTGATAGCTATGTCAAAAATTAATCTTAAAGGATCTTCTTGGAGGAGGAGACCATTTCTCTTTAACTGGCTGAAACCCGGCCTTCCAAGCTGAAAAATGCTCTAGAGCTGTCTTTTTGATAGAGTTTGCTAATCTCATGATATCAAGGATAATATGTAGTAACTCAAATAATTAACTGAGTTTAGGTAGCTTAGTTAGAGGGTTAATTTGGACTTTGAGTCACTAGGAACAGCTGGAATGGCATTTTGGAAATTTTGGAATTTCAGACCGGACATATGCTCCGGGACTACCGTACGTACGCTTTTGTCTGTAAGTGAGGACTTATACTAGGGGACCACTTGACGTACGCTGACAATAGTACATTGTACTCTGCAAATAGTACATGGACGTACGCCCCAATAGTACCGGACGTCCACTACTTGTCATAATAGTTGGTAGCGCCCTCTGCCTTTTTTCACCTATAAATACCCCTTACCCCTCACCCTTTCACGCTCATGTTTGCCCCAGGCTCCTAGAAACACCTGTGTGAGTATGTTTATTGTGAGTTTTGTGAGTTTTTGTGAATAAGGAGAGGAGGTTCTTGAAAGTTGCTTCTAGGAGGTAACCCTCTACATTTAACTTTTCTTTCTATGTCGTTATGCTCTTTAAACACTTGATTAGACTAGCTTAGTTGGTGTTTTGAGTTTCAAGCTAGGTTATACCTTAATTTTGGTTTAAGCATGGGTTAGCATTTAATTCTTGTTGGGCATATTTCCTTTTGCATTGAGGTATTGTTTTGAGATAGAAGGTCTTAGGAATCCTTTTGCTAGCTTTAGAACCAGTTTGGGAGGATAGGAGAATGGTTGAACGAAATGAGGTTCTACCTGAACCTTCTGGGCAGATGTACGGCCATGAGACCAGACATATGGCCACGAACCCAGACGTATGGTTAGAAGTGTTCCAGGGAACGCCACTTTGGCCAGTCTTCCGATAGCCTCTGTTTTGATGTTTTAGGTTCGTTTTAGTTGGATTTAGAACTAATGATAGGTCTTTTCTCAGTATTCGAGGTTATGGAGCCTCAAGGAAATTTTATGGAGGAGCCTTATGACCCGGGTGAGTACAAACTCACATGAATGCATGTTGTTACTTTTCCCGCATTGCATGTCTATTTTATATATATCAAACATGCATATTTTGCAACTCTCATGAAATACATTTTTGAACTACTATGAACTCTCTTTTGTGAAAACGTGTGTTGATTAATAAAATAACAATGAGGCTTGTAAAACTATGCATATAAAAAGACTGATAAGATTAATTGCATCGTATGACATGGTACACCGATACGTGCGGGATAACAACCATGGGCTTTCCATACAGGTTAACTTTATAGTCAAACGTGTGTGTGTTGGGGGAACTTTGGATCCAATGGTTTTGTGACCAAGGCATAACCATTCCCTAATTGATGGTCACTAAAGGACGGACATCATTAGTGGTGTGGGCCACCCGAGGTCGGACTCGGTCGTGCCATTAATGGGATGGACGATAGTGTACAATATCTGGAGCACCAGTGTTGTATTATAGGTCCCTCAAGACAGCGCCAACCCTGCTGAGAATGGGTAATATTTCGGGTAGACCATATGATTGAACTATTACTATTACTCATAATTATAAGCATATATTATATCTATATCACATCCATGATAAATTGTCATCTCATAATGTTGCATGTGCAACTGAGTTCACCATTCAATGATGGCTACATCATATGCATTTTTACTCACTAAGTCGTCGGACTTACCCTTGTATTATTTCCATTTTTTCTCCATATGTACAACTTTGCTATTATAGATAGTTTAGCAGAAGGACACCGCGAAGCATCCAATTATTAAGGAGGATTCGACCCCGAAAATGCTTGAAGACTAATTGCAAGCTTAGGCGGGTGCTCATGATAATTAGTACGTCGCGTTATGTTGTAGACTTAGAGCTTTTATGCATGTTTACATATTAAGGTATAGCATGAATCCCTTATAAAGATGATGACTTGTATAGTGTGATTTCAGCTACTTTGATGATCCTTGGTAGATGCTCTAATTGTAATGATTAATGTTTATAGAATCTTTTTGTTTCCGTTGTTTTGTACCCTCTCTTTTGAGGAGTAGAGATTCCTGAGTCTTATTTCATGCGGGATAAGGCTAGGAGATGAACGGTGGAATTAATTACCAATTAATTAATTTCCAAGGCATTACATAATACCATCGTGATGAGCTTTATTCCTACTAAACTAGAAAAAATCTGGAAAATGTGAGCATTAGCAGGGGGAATACTAAAAGAGAGATGAGGGGAGAGGATGCCCTTGATCCAACTAGATAAAGAAAGGTTAGACCAATTTTGAGAAACAAGAGGCCAAAAAGATGACCTCCAGGCAACCCTAGCAAAAATGCAACTAAAGAATAAGTGAGGTAGGGTGTCCACATCTGAATTGCATAGAGGGCAAAGCAAGTCAGAAGCAGGAATATTGAGGTTTAGACGAGCTTTTGAAGGGACTATATCCCAAGCTATTTTCCACAAAAAAAGATTTCGCCTATCATTAAGCTGCAACTTCTATAAGAGTTTCCAAGATTTTGGCTCTAAAGGAGAGATGGCTGAAACTGTCCTAGAGCTATTGAAAGATTAAAAGCTGATTTGGAAGAGAAAAGACCATTCGAGGAAGGGGTCCAAAGGAAATCAGAAGAAGTGGAATGACCAATTTTTATTTTCAGAATTTCCCTAACACTGGAGGTCTCAAAAAGGGAGTTCAGTTGGGGAAGATTCCAAGAGGAATCTGAGGAAAAAAGATCACGGACAGAGAACATGGAGTGGGAGAGGTGACTGAAATTTTTTGAGGAGGGAATAAAAGAGGGAAGTGAAGGAATCCAAGTAGCATTCCAAATTGACAATGGGGATGAAGAGTGGATTTTATGGCATGCTCCTTGGGCAATAAGGCTTTGGGATTTAAGAATGCCTTTCTAAATCCAAGAGGCTGAAGAATTGGAAATGAGGGAGACAAAAGAACTAGATTTGAGATACTTACCTCGCAATTGGGACACCCACATGCAGTCAAAATTGGTATGCATCTTCCATCCAAGAATTGCAATAATGACCAGATTAACATCTTTCATCTTTCTGAGGCCTAAGCCTCCCATGGCTTTTGGAAGACACATAGAATCCCAGGATTTGAGAGTGAGATTGCTAGTCTTGTTTGGAGGAAAGCCCCACCAGAAGTTCTTGAAGGATTTGTCTAAACTGCTGCAGAGCTTTGTAAGGAGAATAAAATAGCTCATTGCATAAGATGGCAAAGCAACGGCTACTGACTTTATAAGAACCAATCTCCCTGCCTAAGAAAGAGTCTTTGCTCTCCATCCTTCAATCTTTTTTTTAACCTTATCAAGGATACCTTGAAAGGCCATTTTCTTTGAGCTTCCAAAAGGATGGGGAGACCAAGATAGATGGAGCTTGAAGGATTAGTCACATAGGGGAGGACCAGTGGATGGTGCCAGATGTTCTTTGATTGGTATTCCTGCTGAAACAAATTGAAGATTTGTTTGCATTGATGGATTGGCCAGACCATTTGCAATATTTATCCAAGTAAGACTTAATACAGCAAGCCTCAAAAAAGGTAGCTTTCCCAAAGATCAAAAGATCATTCACAAAGAGAAAATGATGAATAGCTGGACAATTTCTAACAATTTGCAAACCTTTTAAGATACCAACCCTTTCTTCCCTGAACAAAAGCCTAGAGAGAACTTCTGAGCCTAAAATGATGAGGAAAGAGGATAGAGGGTCTCCCTGCCTCAATCCTCTTTCTTGTGAGAACAAACCAAAAGGACTGTCATTGATCAAAATGGGGAAAGAGGAAGAGGAGATGCAAGTCCTAATCCAATTTATCCAAGTAGAGTGAAAACCTAGTTTTTCTATAATGGCCAGAAGAAAATCCCATTCCATTTTATCTGTAACGACCTAGATTTTAAAACTATTATTTAAATAATATTAAATAGATTAAAAGAATAATAAATAAATTAGACAATGATATGTGGATTAATGATATTAAATATCTATTTAGTATTAAAGGTATATTACATTAATTTTTGACCACTTTTGTATATCACTTCAATTCTAAAATTTAGCTTCACTAATATGTTTATGGGTATAATTAAACCCAATTTAGTAAATAAATTATTTATATTGGTGTTTAGTGAAGTCAGAAATTAATTTGAAGCGTTTCAGTTTTTAGCTTAAGAAACAGTGTCTTAATTTTCATGCTGTCTAATGAGATTAAAACTGCTAAAGAAAGATACCAAGCCTAGCCTCCTTTGTTGAAAGCTTAAAGTCTTCTAGTAATAAGGGTTATGGAAAATATCATGATAATAATAATTTAATAAGGCAAGTGGCCAAGTGGGAATGCAAGTAGTTAAAGTCTAAATTGAATCGGAAACTTTGTACATGCCAAAAATAGACTCAAACGAACTCAGATGGAGTTGAACCAAAAATATAAAATGTTCATCTGAGGGTCCTCTATCTACACTCAAAATTTCATGTCAATTGGAGTAAGTTTGGACATCGAAAAAATGGATTAGGGTATACTGCCCCCATTTTGGACGAAAATGCTAATTGGTATAGATTATGAAATATGGACTAGGTTCATTCTTTTGGTTAAATACATCTCAACCCTTGGATCAAAAGTGTGAAAATGAATCATAGCCATTCATTCTCTTATAAATAGAGCCTAAGCTAAGTCACTTTCACTTGAGCTTTTCACTTACAATCTTAGAATAAGTAAAATTGTTTGCTCCTCCTTTCATTCTATTCTTAGTTCTAAA